>NC_069140.1:73264871-73554156 GCF_943734755.1 Anopheles moucheti
AAAAGCATCCTCCTGCATTGCATGCTCTCCTGGTATCAGAGCTTGACAAACTTGTCATTTTTGGCGCGTTTTCTGACTCGATTGACACGGAAAAAGCATCCTCCTGCATTGCATGCTCTCCTGGTATCAGAGCTTGAAAAACTGGTCATTTTTGGCGCGTTTTCTGACTCGATTGACACGGAAAAAGCATCCTCCTGCATTGCATGCTCTCCTGGTATCAGAGCTTGACAAACTGGTCATTTTTGGCGCGTTTTCTGACTCGATTGACACGGAAAAAGCATCCTCCTGCATTGCATGCTCTCCTGGTATCAGAGCTTGAAAACTGGTCATTTTTGGCGCGTTTTCTGACTCGATTGACACGGAAAAAGCATCCTCCTGCATTGCATGCTCTCCTGGTATCAGAGCTTGAAAACTGGTCATTTTTGGCGCGTTTTCTGACTCGATTGACACGGGAAAAGCATCCTCCTGCATTGCATGCTCTCCTGGTATCAGAGCTAGAAAAACTGGTCATTTTTGGCGCGTTTTCTGACTCGATTGACACGGAAAAAGCATCCTTTTGCATTGCATGCTCTCCTGGTATCAGAGCTTGACAAACTGGTCATTTTTGGCGCGTTTTCTGACTCGATTGACACGGAAAAAGCATCCTCCTGCATTGCATGCTCTCCTGGTATCAGAGCTTGAAAACTGGTCATTTTTGGCGCGTTTTCTGACTCGATTGACACGGGAAAAGCATCCTCCTGCTTTGCATGCTCTCCTGGTATCAGAGCTTGAAAAACTGGTCATTTTTGGCGCGTTTTCTGACTCGAATGACACGGAAAAAGCTTCCTTTTGCATTGCATGCTCTCCTGGTATCAGAGCTTGACAAACTGGTCATTTTGAGCGCGTTTTCTGACTCGATTGACACGGAAAAAGCATCCTCCTGCATTGCATGCTCTCCTGGTATCAGAGCTTGAAAAACTGGTCAGTTTTGGCGCGTTTTCTGACTCGATTGACACGGAAAAGCATCCTTTTGCATTGCATGCTCTCCTGGTATCAGAGCTTGAAAAACTGGTCAGTTGTGGCGCGTTTTCTGACTCGGCTGACACGGAAAAAGCATCCTCCTGCATTGCATGCTCTCCTGGTATCAGAGCTTGACAAACTGGTCATTTTTGGCGCGTTTTCTGACTCGATTGACACGGAAAAAGCATCCTCCTGCATTGCATGCTCTCCTGGTATCAGAGCTTGAAAACTGGTCATTTTTGGCGCGTTTTCTGACTCGATTGACACGGGAAAAGCATCCTCCTGCATTGCATGCTCTCCTGGTATCAGAGCTAGAAAAACTGGTCATTTTTGGCGCGTTTTCTGACTCGATTGACACGGAAAAAGCATCCTTTTGCATTGCATGCTCTCCTGGTATCAGAGCTTGACAAACTGGTCATTTTTGGCGCGTTTTCTGACTCGATTGACACGGAAAAAGCATCCTCCTGCATTGCATGCTCTCCTGGTATCAGAGCTTGACAAACTGGTCATTTTTGGCGCGTTTTCTGACTCGATTGACACGGAAAAAGCATCCTCCTGCATTGCATGCTCTCCTGGTATCAGAGCTTGAAAACTGGTCATTTTTGGCGCGTTTTCTGACTCGAATGACACGGAAAAAGCTTCCTTTTGCATTGCATGCTCTCCTGGTATCAGAGCTTGAAAACTGGTCATTTTTGGCGCGTTTTCTGACTCGATTGACACGGAAAAAGCATCCTCCTGCATTGCATGCTCTCCTGGTATCAGAGCTTGAAAAACTGGTCAGTTTTGGCGCGTTTTCTGACTCGATTGACACGGAAAAGCATCCTTTTGCATTGCATGCTCTCCTGGTATCAGAGCTTGAAAAACTGGTCAGTTGTGGCGCGTTTTCTGACTCGGCTGACACGGAAAAAGCATCCTCCTGCATTGCATGCTCTCCTGGTATCAGAGCTTGACAAACTGGTCATTTTTGGCGCGTTTTCTGACTCGATTGACACGGAAAAAGCATCCTCCTGCATTGCATGCTCTCCTGGTATCAGAGCTTGAAAACTGGTCATTTTTGGCGCGTTTTCTGACTCGATTGACACGGAAAAAGCATCCTCCTGCATTGCATGCTCTCCTGGTATCAGAGCTTGAAAACTGGTCATTTTTGGCGCGTTTTCTGACTCGATTGACACGGAAAAAGCATCCTCCTGCATTGCATGCTCTCCTGGTATCAGAGCTTGACAAACTGGTCATTTTTGGCGCGTTTTCTGACTCGATTGACACGGAAAAAGCATCCTCCTGCATTGCATGCTCTCCTGGTATCAGAGCTTGACAAACTGGTCATTTTTGGCGCGTTTTCTGACTCGATTGACACGGAAAAAGCATCCTCCTGCATTGCATGCTCTCCTGGTATCAGAGCTTGAAAACTGGTCATTTTTGGCGCGTTTTCTGACTCGATTGACACGGGAAAAGCATCCTCCTGCATTGCATGCTCTCCTGGTATCAGAGCTAGAAAAACTGGTCATTTTTGGCGCGTTTTCTGACTCGATTGACACGGAAAAAGCATCCTTTTGCATTGCATGCTCTCCTGGTATCAGAGCTTGACAAACTGGTCATTTTTGGCGCGTTTTCTGACTCGATTGACACGGAAAAAGCATCCTCCTGCATTGCATGCTCTCCTGGTATCAGAGCTTGAAAACTGGTCATTTTTGGCGCGTTTTCTGACTCGATTGACACGGGAAAAGCATCCTCCTGCTTTGCATGCTCTCCTGGTATCAGAGCTTGAAAAACTGGTCATTTTTGGCGCGTTTTCTGACTCGAATGACACGGAAAAAGCTTCCTTTTGCATTGCATGCTCTCCTGGTATCAGAGCTTGACAAACTGGTCATTTTGAGCGCGTTTTCTGACTCGATTGACACGGAAAAAGCATCCTCCTGCATTGCATGCTCTCCTGGTATCAGAGCTTGACAAACTGGTCATTTTTGGCGCGTTTTCTGACTCGATTGACACGGAAAAAGCATCCTCCTGCATTGCATGCTCTCCTGGTATCAGAGCTTGAAAACTGGTCATTTTTGGCGCGTTTTCTGACTCGATTGACACGGAAAAAGCATCCTCCTGCATTGCATGCTCTCCTGGTATCAGAGCTTGAAAAACTGGTCAGTTTTGGCGCGTTTTCTGACTCGATTGACACGGAAAAGCATCCTTTTGCATTGCATGCTCTCCTGGTATCAGAGCTTGAAAAACTGGTCAGTTGTGGCGCGTTTTCTGACTCGGCTGACACGGGAAAAGCATCCTCCTGCATTGCATGCTCTCCTGGTATCAGAGCTTGACAAACTGGTCATTTTTGGCGCGTTTTCTGACTCGATTGACACGGAAAAAGCATCCTCCTGCATTGCATGCTCTCCTGGTATCAGAGCTTGAAAACTGGTCATTTTTGGCGCGTTTTCTGACTCGATTGACACGGGAAAAGCATCCTCCTGCATTGCATGCTCTCCTGGTATCAGAGCTTGAAAAACTGGTCAGTTGTGGCGCGTTTTCTGACTCGGCTGACACGGAAAAAGCATCCTCCTGCATTGCATGCTCTCCTGGTATCAGAGCTTGACAAACTGGTCATTTTTGGCGCGTTTTCTGACTCGATTGACACGGAAAAAGCATCCTCCTGCATTGCATGCTCTCCTGGTATGAGAGTTTGAAAAACTGGTCATTTTGAGCGCGTTTTCTGACTCGATTGACACGGAAAAAGCATCCTCCTGCATTGCATGCTCTCCTGGTATCAGAGCTTGAAAACTGGTCATTTTTGGCGCGTTTTCTGACTCGATTGACACGGGAAAAGCATCCTCCTGCATTGCATGCTCTCCTGGTATCAGAGCTTGAAAACTGGTCATTTTTGGAGTGTTTTCTGACTCGATTGACACGGAAAAAGCATCCTCCTGCATTGCATGCTCTCCTGGTATCAGAGCTTGACAAACTGGTCATTTTTGGCGCGTTTTCTGACTCGATTGACACGGAAAAAGCATCCTTTTGCATTGCATGCTCTCCTGGTATCAGAGCTTGACAAACTGGTCATTTTTGGCGCGTTTTCTGACTCGATTGACACGGAAAAAGCATCCTCCTGCATTGCATGCTCTCCTGGTATCAGAGCTTGACAAACTGGTCATTTTTGGCGCGTTTTCTGACTCGATTGACACGGAAAAAGCATCCTCCTGCATTGCATGCTCTCCTGGTATCAGAGCTTGACAAACTGGTCATTTTTGGCGCGTTTTCTGACTCGATTGACACGGAAAAAGCATCCTCCTGCATTGCATGCTCTCCTGGTATCAGAGCTTGAAAACTGGTCATTTTTGGCGCGTTTTCTGACTCGATTGACACGGAAAAAGCATCCTCCTGCATTGCATGCTCTCCTGGTATGAGAGTTTGAAAAACTGGTCATTTTGAGCGCGTTTTCTGACTCGATTGACACGGAAAAAGCATCCTCCTGCATTGCATGCTCTCCTGGTATCAGAGCTTGAAAACTGGTCATTTTTGGCGCGTTTTCTGACTCGATTGACACGGGAAAAGCATCCTCCTGCATTGCATGCTCTCCTGGTATCAGAGCTTGAAAACTGGTCATTTTTGGAGTGTTTTCTGACTCGATTGACACGGAAAAAGCATCCTCCTGCATTGCATGCTCTCCTGGTATCAGAGCTTGACAAACTGGTCATTTTTGGCGCGTTTTCTGACTCGATTGACACGGAAAAAGCATCCTCCTGCATTGCATGCTCTCCTGGTATCAGAGCTTGAAAAACTGGTCATTTTTGGCGCGTTTTCTGACTCGATTGACACGGAAAAAGCATCCTCCTGCATTGCATGCTCTCCTGGTATCAGAGCTTGACAAACTGGTCATTTTTGGCGCGTTTTCTGACTCGATTGACACGGAAAAAGCATCCTCCTGCATTGCATGCTCTCCTGGTATCAGAGCTTGACAAACTGGTCATTTTTGGCGCGTTTTCTGACTCGATTGACACGGAAAAAGCATCCTCCTGCATTGCATGCTCTCCTGGTATCAGAGCTTGACAAACTGGTCATTTTTGGCGCGTTTTCTGACTCGATTGACACGGAAAAAGCATCCTCCTGCATTGCATGCTCTCCTGGTATCAGAGCTTGAAAACTGGTCATTTTTGGCGCGTTTTCTGACTCGATTGACACGGAAAAAGCATCCTCCTGCATTGCATGCTCTCCTGGTATCAGAGCTTGACAAACTGGTCATTTTTGGCGCGTTTTCTGACTCGATTGACACGGAAAAAGCATCCTCCTGCATTGCATGCTCTCCTGGTATCAGAGCTTGAAAACTGGTCATTTTTGGCGCGTTTTCTGACTCGATTGACACGGAAAAAGCATCCTCCTGCATTGCATGCTCTCCTGGTATCAGAGCTTGAAAAACTGGTCAGTTTTGGCGCGTTTTCTGACTCGATTGACACGGAAAAGCATCCTTTTGCATTGCATGCTCTCCTGGTATCAGAGCTTGAAAAACTGGTCAGTTGTGGCGCGTTTTCTGACTCGGCTGACACGGAAAAAGCATCCTCCTGCATTGCATGCTCTCCTGGTATCAGAGCTTGACAAACTGGTCATTTTTGGCGCGTTTTCTGACTCGATTGACACGGAAAAAGCATCCTCCTGCATTGCATGCTCTCCTGGTATCAGAGCTTGAAAACTGGTCATTTTTGGCGCGTTTTCTGACTCGAATGACACGGAAAAAGCTTCCTTTTGCATTGCATGCTCTCCTGGTATCAGAGCTTGAAAACTGGTCATTTTTGGCGCGTTTTCTGACTCGATTGACACGGAAAAAGCATCCTCCTGCATTGCATGCTCTCCTGGTATCAGAGCTTGAAAAACTGGTCAGTTTTGGCGCGTTTTCTGACTCGATTGACACGGAAAAGCATCCTTTTGCATTGCATGCTCTCCTGGTATCAGAGCTTGAAAAACTGGTCAGTTGTGGCGCGTTTTCTGACTCGGCTGACACGGAAAAAGCATCCTCCTGCATTGCATGCTCTCCTGGTATCAGAGCTTGACAAACTGGTCATTTTTGGCGCGTTTTCTGACTCGATTGACACGGAAAAAGCATCCTCCTGCATTGCATGCTCTCCTGGTATCAGAGCTTGAAAAACTGGTCATTTTTGGCGCGTTTTCTGACTCGATTGACACGGAAAAAGCATCCTCCTGCATTGCATGCTCTCCTGGTATCAGAGCTTGACAAACTGGTCATTTTTGGCGCGTTTTCTGACTCGATTGACACGGAAAAAGCATCCTCCTGCATTGCATGCTCTCCTGGTATCAGAGCTTGACAAACTGGTCATTTTTGGCGCGTTTTCTGACTCGATTGACACGGAAAAAGCATCCTCCTGCATTGCATGCTCTCCTGGTATCAGAGCTTGAAAACTGGTCATTTTTGGCGCGTTTTCTGACTCGATTGACACGGGAAAAGCATCCTCCTGCATTGCATGCTCTCCTGGTATCAGAGCTAGAAAAACTGGTCATTTTTGGCGCGTTTTCTGACTCGATTGACACGGAAAAAGCATCCTCCTGCATTGCATGCTCTCCTGGTATCAGAGCTTGACAAACTGGTCATTTTTGGCGCGTTTTCTGACTCGATTGACACGGAAAAAGCATCCTCCTGCATTGCATGCTCTCCTGGTATCAGAGCTTGAAAAACTGGTCATTTTTGGCGCGTTTTCTGACTCGATTGACACGGAAAAAGCATCCTCCTGCATTGCATGCTCTCCTGGTATCAGAGCTTGACAAACTGGTCATTTTTGGCGCGTTTTCTGACTCGATTGACACGGAAAAAGCATCCTCCTGCATTGCATGCTCTCCTGGTATCAGAGCTTGAAAACTGGTCATTTTTGGCGCGTTTTCTGACTCGAATGACACGGAAAAAGCTTCCTTTTGCATTGCATGCTCTCCTGGTATCAGAGCTTGAAAACTGGTCATTTTTGGCGCGTTTTCTGACTCGATTGACACGGAAAAAGCATCCTCCTGCATTGCATGCTCTCCTGGTATCAGAGCTTGACAAACTGGTCATTTTTGGCGCGTTTTCTGACTCGATTGACACGGAAAAAGCATCCTCCTGCATTGCATGCTCTCCTGGTATCAGAGCTTGAAAACTGGTCATTTTTGGCGCGTTTTCTGACTCGATTGACACGGAAAAGCATCCTCCTGCATTGCATGCTCTCCTGGTATCAGAGCTAGAAAAACTGGTCATTTTTGGCGCGTTTTCTGACTCGATTGACACGGAAAAAGCATCCTTTTGCATTGCATGCTCTCCTGGTATCAGAGCTTGACAAACTGGTCATTTTTGGCGCGTTTTCTGACTCGATTGACACGGAAAAAGCATCCTCCTGCATTGCATGCTCTCCTGGTATCAGAGCTTGAAAACTGGTCATTTTTGGCGCGTTTTCTGACTCGATTGACACGGGAAAAGCATCCTCCTGCATTGCATGCTCTCCTGGTATCAGAGCTAGAAAAACTGGTCATTTTTGGCGCGTTTTCTGACTCGAATGACACGGAAAAAGCTTCCTTTTGCATTGCATGCTCTCCTGGTATCAGAGCTTGACAAACTGGTCATTTTGAGCGCGTTTTCTGACTCGATTGACACGGAAAAAGCATCCTCCTGCATTGCATGCTCTCCTGGTATCAGAGCTTGAAAACTGGTCATTTTTGGCGCGTTTTCTGACTCGATTGACACGGGAAAAGCATCCTCCTGCATTGCATGCTCTCCTGGTATCAGAGCTAGAAAAACTGGTCATTTTTGGCGCGTTTTCTGACTCGAATGACACGGAAAAAGCTTCCTTTTGCATTGCATGCTCTCCTGGTATCAGAGCTTGAAAACTGGTCATTTTGAGCGCGTTTTCTGACTCGATTGACACGGAAAAAGCATCCTCCTGCATTGCATGCTCTCCTGGTATCAGAGCTTGACAAACTGGTCATTTTTGGCGCGTTTTCTGACTCGATTGACACGGAAAAAGCATCCTCCTGCATTGCATGCTCTCCTGGTATCAGAGCTTGACAAACTGGTCATTTTTGGCGCGTTTTCTGACTCGATTGACACGGAAAAAGCATCCTCCTGCTTTGCATGCTCTCCTGGTATCAGAGCTTGAAAAACTGGTCATTTTTGGCGCGTTTTCTGACTCGGCTGACACGGAAAAAGCATCCTCCTGCATTGCATGCTCTCCTGGTATCAGAGCTAGAAAAACTGGTCATTTTTGGCGCGTTTTCTGACTCGATTGACACGGAAAAAGCATCCTCCTGCATTGCATGCTCTCCTGGTATCAGAGCTTGAAAACTGGTCATTTTTGGCGCGTTTTCTGACTCGATTGACACGGGAAAAGCATCCTCCTGCTTTGCATGCTCTCCTGGTATCAGAGCTTGAAAAACTGGTCATTTTTGGCGCGTTTTCTGACTCGAATGACACGGGAAAAGCATCCTCCTGCATTGCATGCTCTCCTGGTATGAGAGTTTGAAAAACTGGTCATTTTGAGCGCGTTTTCTTACTCGATTGACACGGAAAAAGCATCCTTTTGCATTGCATGCTCTCCTGGTATCAGAGCTTGAAAAACTGGTCGTTTTTGGCGCGTTTTCTGACTCGATTGACACGGAAAAAGCATCCTCCTGCATTGCATGCTCTCCTGGTATCAGAGCTTGACAAACTGGTCATTTTTGGCGCGTTTTCTGACTCGATTGACACGGAAAAAGCATCCTCCTGCATTGCATGCTCTCCTGGTATCAGAGCTTGAAAACTGGTCATTTTTGGCGCGTTTTCTGACTCGATTGACACGGAAAAAGCATCCTCCTGCATTGCATGCTCTCCTGGTATCAGAGCTTGAAAAACTGGTCATTTTTGGCGCGTTTTCTGACTCGATTGACACGGAAAAAGCATCCTCCTGCATTGCATGCTCTCCTGGTATCAGAGCTTGAAAAACTGGTCATTTTTGGCGCGTTTTCTGACTCGATTGACACGGAAAAAGCATCCTCCTGCATTGCATGCTCTCCTGTTATCAGAGCTTGAAAACTGGTCATTTTTGGCGCGTTTTCTGACTCGATTGACACGGGAAAAGCATCCTCCTGCATTGCATGCTCTCCTGGTATCAGAGCTTGAAAACTGGTCATTTTTGGCGCGTTTTCTGACTCGATTGACACGGGAAAAGCATCCTCCTGCATTGCATGCTCTCCTGGTATCAGAGCGTGAAAACTGGTCATTTTTGGCGCGTTTTCTGACTCGAATGACACGGAAAAAGCATCCTCCTGCATTGCATGCTCTCCTGGTATGAGAGTTTGAAAAACTGGTCATTTTGAGCGCGTTTTCTGACTCGATTGACACGGAAAAAGCATCCTCCTGCATTGCATGCTCTCCTGGTATCAGAGCTTGAAAACTGGTCATTTTTGGCGCGTTTTCTGACTCGATTGACACGGGAAAAGCATCCTCCTGCATTGCATGCTCTCCTGGTATCAGAGCTTGAAAACTGGTCATTTTTGGAGTGTTTTCTGACTCGATTGACACGGAAAAAGCATCCTCCTGCATTGCATGCTCTCCTGGTATCAGAGCTTGACAAACTTGTCATTTTTGGCGCGTTTTCTGACTCGATTGACACGGAAAAAGCATCCTCCTGCATTGCATGCTCTCCTGGTATCAGAGCTTGAAAAACTGGTCATTTTTGGCGCGTTTTCTGACTCGATTGACACGGAAAAAGCATCCTCCTGCATTGCGTGCTCTCCTGGTATCAGAGCTCGACAAACTGGTCATTTTTGGGGCGTTTTCTGACTCGATTGACACGGGAAAAGCATCCTCCTGCATTGCATGCTCTCCTGGTTTCAGAGCTTGAAAAACTGGTCATTTTTGGCGCGTTTTCTGACTCGATTGACACGGAAAAAGCATCCTCCTGCATTGCATGCTCTCCTGGTATCAGAGCTTGACAAACTGGTCATTTTTGGCGCGTTTTCTGACTCGAAAGACACGGAAAAAGCATCCTCCTGCATTGCATGCTCTCCTGGTATGAGAGTTTGAAAAACTGGTCATTTTGAGCGCGTTTTCTGACTCGATTGACACGGAAAAAGCATCCTCCTGCATTGCATGCTCTCCTGGTATCAGAGCTAGAAAAACTGGTCATTTTTGGCGCGTTTTCTGACTCGATTGACACGGAAAAAGCATCCTCCTGCATTGCATGCTCTTCTGGTATCAGAGTTTGAAAAACTGGTCATTTTGAGCGCGTTTTCTGACTCGATTGACACGGAAAAAGCATCCTCCTGCATTGCATGCTCTCCTGGTATCAGAGTTTGAAAAACTGGTCATTTTGAGCGCGTTTTCTGACTCGATTGACACGGAAAAAGCATCCTCCTGCATTGCATGCTCTCCTGGTATGAGAGTTTGAAAAACTGGTCATTTTTGGCGCGTTTTCTGACTCGATTGACACGGAAAAAGCATCCTCCTGCATTGCATGCTCTCCTGGTATCAGAGCTTGAAAAACTGGTCATTTTTGGCGCGTTTTCTGACTCGATTGACACGGAAAAAGCATCCTCCTGCATTGCATGCTCTCCTGGTATCAGAGCTTGAAAAACTGGTCATTTTTGGCACGTTTTCTGACTCGATTGACACGGGAAAAGCATCCTCCTGCATTACATGCTCTCCTGGTATCAGAGCTTGAAAAACTGGTAATTTTTGGCGCGTTTTCTGACTCGATTGACACGGAAAAAGCATCCTTTTGCATTGCATGCTCTCCTGGTATCAGAGCTTGAAAAACTGGTAATTTTTGGCGCGTTTTCTGACTCGATTGACACGGAAAAAGCATCCTCCTGCATTGCATGCTCTCCTGGTATCAGAGCTTGAAAAACTGGTCATTTTTGGAGTGTTTTCTGACTCGATTGACACGGAAAAAGCATCCTCCTGCATTGCATGCTCTTCTGGTATGAGAGTTTGAAAAACTGGTCATTTTGAGCGCGTTTTCTGACTCGATTGACACGGAAAAAGCATCCTCCTGCATTGCGTGCTCTCCTGGTATCAGAGTTTGAAAAACTGGTCATTTTGAGCGCGTTTTCTGACTCGATTGACACGGAAAAAGCATCCTCCTGCATTGCATGCTCTCCTGGTATCGGAGCTTGAAAAACTGGTAATTTTTGGCGCGTTTTCTGACTCGATTGACACGGAAAAAGCATCCTCCTGCATTGCATGCTCTCCTGGTATCAGAGCTTGAAAAACTGGTCATTTTTGGCGCGTTTTCTGACTCGATTGACACGGGAAAAGCATCCTCCTGCATTGCATGCTCTCCTGGTATCAGAGCTTGAAAAACTGGTCATTTTTGGCGCGTTTTCTGACTCGATTGACACGGAAAAAGCATCCTTTTACATTGCTTGCTCTCCTGGTATCAGAGCTTGAAAAACTGGTCATTTTGAGCGCGTTTTCTGACTCGATTGACACGGAAAAAGCATCCTCCTGCATTGCATGCTCTCCTGGTATCGGAGCTTGAAAAACTGGTCATTTTTGGCGCGTTTTCTGACTCGATTGACACGGAAAAAGCATCCTCCTGCATTGCATGCTCTCCTGGTATCAGAGCTTGAAAAACTGGTCATTTTTGGCGCGTTTTCTGACTCGATTGACACGGAAAAAGCATCCTTTTACATTGCTTGCTCTCCTGGTATCAGAGCTTGAAAAACTGGTCATTTTGAGCGCGTTTTCTGACTCGATTGACACGGAAAAAGCATTCTCCTGCATTGCATGCTCTCCTGGTATCAGAGCTAGAAAAACTGGCCATTTTTAGCGCGTTTTCTTACTCGATTGACACGGAAAAAGCATCCTCCTGCATTGCATGCTCTCCTGGTATCAGAGCTTGAAAAACTGGTCATTTGGAGCGCGTTTTCTGACTCGATTGACACGGAAATAGCATCCTCCTGCATTGCATGCTCTCCTGGTATCAGAGCTTGAAAAACTGGTCATTTGGAGCGCGTTTTCTGACTCGATTGACACGGAAAAAGCATCCTTTTGCATTGCATGCTCTCCTGGTATCAGAGCTTGAAAAACTGGTAATTTTTGGCGCGTTTTCTGACTCGATTGACACGGAAAAAGCATCCTCCTGCATTGCATGCTCTCCTGGTATCAGAGCTTGACAAACTGGTCATTTTTGGCGCGTTTTCTGACTCGATTGACACGGAAAAAGCATCCTTTTGCATTGCATGCTCTCCTGGTATCAGAGCTTGAAAAACTGGTAATTTTTGGCGCGTTTTCTGACTCGATTGACACGGAAAAAGCATCCTCCTGCTTTGCATGCTCTCCTGGTATCAGAGCTAGAAAAACTGGTCATTTTTGGCGCGTTTTCTGACTCGATTGACACGGGAAAAGCATCCTTTTGCATTGCATGCTCTCCTGGTATCATAGCTTGACAAACTGGTCATTTTTGGCGCGTTTTCTGACTCGATTGACACGGAAAAAGCATCCTCCTGCATTGCATTGTAGCATATCTGCTATACAGTCTTAAAAACATTCACCCCATGTCTTATGTTGAAATTCACCCCATGCTCCTCTTTCAAGATATTAGAACCAGAACTGCAATAAACAATTAACGCAAATAGCATAAACCTCAGGCGCAATTAAATCAAACATTAATCGCTCACAAGTTACAGGTACTCATTCAATGCACACAAGTTGGAGGTACAAACCCAATAGGCAAAACATAAAAAACATACACCATAGAAGCGTCGACCGCGCAAAGAGCTTACGCAAACTCAATCCATACCCGATCAATACGCAGCGTCAAAAAAACCCATCGCGACCTCATTGCAAGACAGTACAGGTGCGCTTCACGCCAGAGTTGCAACCTTTGCAATATAGCAATAGACCCTATTGCTTGACTTGGTTCAAGTTAACAACAGGAAACGACCTGTCCATACATAGCTTATATGAAACAGAACTAAGCCGCCAAATAAATAAGAACTAGAACTCAAGAAAACAATTAAACCAACCAATCAAAATTCAGACAAACAAAAGCATCAAATTTCAACTAGTTCGATATCTAGGTTAATGGAAAATTCCATCAAATTTGTACTCACGATGTTTACCCGTTGTAATATATTTGCTACGATCACGGTCGCTATGTAATATACTTGTATCGCCATGTAGTATATTTGCTGACGCGTTATATAGATGCGTATTGATCACTATGCGATTGTTCTTTCGGGCGGACTACGGGACAGAGTCCCCCATAACACAAATAACACTAGACTTCTTTAGTTGAGCATAACGATCAACTATGACAGTAACCGCGTGTGCACGTAGCTGCGAGTGACTCCGAGTGACTCCGAGTGACTCCGAGTGACTCCGAGTGACTGCCTAGTCAATTGTCAATCTTTATTTTATAACATAATTACGGGTATACATCGTGAGAACAAATTTGATGGAAATTTCCATTCGTCCACATACCGGACTCTCGGATATCTGATGCTTTTGTTTGTCTGAATTTTGATTGGTTGGTTTAACGTTTTCTTGCATTCAGTTCTTACTTGTTAGATGGATTAGTTCTGTTTCCTATAAGCTACATACGGTTGGGTCGTCTCCTGTTGCAAACTTGAACCAAGTCAAGCGCACGGGTGTGGGGTGTATTGCTCAACTGCAATGGTTGATACGCACCTGTACTGTCTTGTAATAAGAGCGTTATGGTTTTTACTTTTGGCATTGCGCAGATTCTTTGCGTGATCGTGGGAATCGGATTGATGGTTACTTTCCACGCGCTCGGTGCATTTATGGTGTATGTTTTTTATGTTTTGCATATTGGATTTGTACCTGCAACTTGTGTGCATTGAATGTGTGCTTGCAACTTGTGAGTGATTAATAATTGTTTTAATCGCGCCTGAGGTTTATGCTATTTGCGTTACTTGTTTATTGCAGTTCTTGTTCTAATATCTCGATAGAGGTGCATGGGGTGAAACATAAATAGATTTTGGAATGTTTTAAGACTGTATAGCAGATATGCTACACCTCCCCCCTTTTAGCAGAATAACGTAATGAATGATAATGATTGAAGTTATTCTCCTGTATATTTAATTAACCTGTTTTTATGTACTGTTGTTTCCTTTTGTGTGGTACTATTTCTAATGGTGCAATTAGTATTCTCAATTTTTGTTACTATGAATGGTCCTATGTATAATGGATCTAATTTTTTTCTGTTTTCATTTGATAGGTATACTTTATCACCTATTTTAATGTGTATGGGGTTTAATTTTTCGTTGAATGTAACTTTTCTTTTTTCTTTTGCAGCTATAAGATTTTCTCGGGCTATTTCATGTGATTTTTGAAGCTTGAATTTCATTTCATTATAGTATTGTTCGATATTATAAATTGGATCTATTTTTTGTTTGTATATTTCTTGAGGTAAATAAGCTGTTCTGCCAAAAACTAATTCAAATGGGGTATAGTTGGTGTCTGTATGGGTTGTGGTGTTGTAAACGAATTCATAAAATTTTGTCCAATTATCCCAGTCATCGTGGTGCTCGTTGGAAAATGATCTTAAGTATTCGTTGAGACATCTATGATTTCTTTCCAAAGATCCTATTGTTTGTGGGTGGTATGCTGTAGCAAAGGTTTGTTTTAATTCTAAAATTTCAGCGATTTTGCTAAGAATTTCGTTATTGTATTCTAATCCTTGATCTGATTTCATTTCTAAAATGTTTCCGAAAGTAAGAATAAAATTTTCGACTAAAGCCCTTGCTATTGTATTTGCTTCCTTGTTGATAATCGGAATTATTACTACATATTTAGTGAGTTCGCATTGAATTGTTACTGCGTAACGATTATTATTGTCGGTTTTGGGTAATGGTCCTACTGTGTCTATTGAAATTACGCTAAATGGTTTCGAGGGAGTTGTCGTCACAACTGTTTCCTCTTTCGTATGCCTATTTGTCTTATTAACTATGCATGCTTGACAATTTCTCACAAACTTTTTTATATCTTCTTTCATATTTTTCCATCTGTATTTTTCTCTTAATTTCAAATATAGTCTGTATTGGCCTATATGTCCTCCCGAAGGGGTCATATGATAATCATTGATTATTCTCAGCCTTTCTTCCCTTTCTGTTATCCATCTAGTTGGAATATACAGAATGATGTTACAACCTGAAATGGATTTGTTGGCAATTTCCTTCACGGTTTCATGGGAATAATATTTGAATAAGATGTCTTCATTAGACATAGCTATTTTGTTTCTTTTATATCGTTTTGCAATTTTACACATTTTTAGAAGAGCAAACTCTAATGTTTGACTTCCATTTCCATGTGAATTTTCTTTTATGGGGATTATTATCGACCCTAGCGCTTTATTCTCTTTGTGATTATATATTTCGAGCTCTATTCCTTTCGATGTCTTTGTCGACTTTAATTTCAATAGTTTGGATACCTCTGTGGGTTTATCTGTTTGCCACATCGCTGGTTGATCAATCCGCGATTGGTTATCTTCCTTTTTATGACACTCCTTTTTTGTTTCGTTTCGTTTCTGGTTTGTCATTGCTCTGGTTGTTACCATTAATATCGTACTTTTTATTGGTACGGTTTGAGCGGCTTCTTTGTTTTTGGGGATTGATGCTTTTAGTTCCTCAGAATCAAGTACTATTCTTGAGAGTGCATCTGCTGCAACATTAGCTTTTCCCGCTAAAAATTCTATTTCAAAATCAAATTCTTCTAAATCTAATCTCATTCTAGTTAACTTAGAAGTAGGGTTTTTCATACCAAATAAATATACTAGTGGTCTATGGTCTGTTCGTATTTTGAATTTTCGACCATAAACGTAAGGTTTAAAATAATTGATTGCCCAGTGTATAGCAGTAAGCTCTTTTTCGATAATTGGCTTATTTTTTTCTCCTGGTGTGAAACTTTTACTCGCAAACACGATTGGTAAATCGTTTCCATTCGTAATTTGTGATAGTACTGCACCACATGCCATATCCGATGCATCTGTGGTAATTATAAACTGTTTGGTAAAATCTGGGTATTGCAAAATTGTAGGTGAAAGTAGACTTTGTTTTAATTTATCGAAAGCTTCTTGGCATTCCGGAGTCCATTCGAATTTAACATCTTTCTTAATTAAGTTATTAATGGGTTTTGAAATCTTAGCAAAATTCTGTATAAATTTACGATAATAATTACAAAATGCGACAAAACGTCTTGCTTCATCTGCATTGGTTGGAATTGGATAGCTTTTGATTGTTTCAAATTTTGCGTCATCCGGATAAATTCCCTTATCAGTTATTTTATGACCTAAGTATGTTACTTCTGTTTTGAAGAATCTACACTTATTCGGATTAAGCTTAAGATTATATTTCCTAAGTCTATCAAAAACCTTAACTAAATTACTGATATGATGCTGTACACTACATCCAGTAACGATTATATCGTCTATATATACAAAAGCAAGTTCTGGTGTTAGCCCGGCCATGGCTATCGCCATCATTCTCTGAAAACTATTTGGACTTATATTCAATCCAAATGGCATTCTGGTAAACTGAAAGTGTCCAGACGGGGTTGAGAATGCAGTAAACTTGCGTGAGTCATTTTCGAGAGGGATCTGATGAAAGCCTGACATCAAGTCTAAAGTACTAAAGTACTTGGCTCTTCCTAGTTGATCCAGTATAGTGTCAATCCGTGGTAATGGAAATTTGTCTGGTTGGATTTTCTTATTCAATTGTCGAAAATCTACGACTAATCTCCACTTTTTATTAACATCATCCGATTTCTTTGGTACCAAAAGGATCGGTGAGTTGTAAGATGATACAGAATGTTCTATTATGTCATTTTGTAACAACTTTTGGACTTGTTTGTTTATCTCTTCAGTTTGAGAATGAATCTGTTTGTAATTTGGTATGTATGATGGAATGTTATCTTTAAGTATTATGTCCTGACTGTAGAAATTGTTTGTAGTAATTGGATCATTTTCGGTGCAAAAAATATCTGAATATGTATTTATGATTTTTCTAAATTCTTTCTGTGCATATGTAGGAATGTTTTCAATCTTGATGGTTTCTAAAATACTGTTAAGACGGCTATTATCTTTCATTGGCTCGCTACGAGTTGTATTTAGGATGTAAAAATTTCTCAGTGGTTCTATTGTAGGGAAAAAATTATTTTCATTGATGACAACATTTTCGTTAGTTGTATTTATAAATTTTACAAATGGATTAGTTTTGGAAATAATTGTATTTCCGCAAAATACACCTGCTTGGATTTGTTGAGAGAAAATTATTGAATCTTCTGTCAATGTTGGTAAATAAATCCTGCGTACTACCTCACTTCGCATTGGTAGCATAAAATTTCTTTCTCTATTGTCTTCGATTGGGTGTGAGATTGTTTCTCCTTCATGCATAAAATTTAATAACCAGTGTTCATAATCAATGTTACATCTATGTTTTGTAAAAAAGTCTCTTCCTAGAATTCCGTCTGCATTTAATTCAATATCTTTCGTTATCAAATGGAATTTATGTTCTAATGAGTTATTTTCAAAATGTATTTTAGTCATGGTTGTGCCTAGAGTGCTGATTGTTTTGTTTGAGATTCCGGTCAGATTTATTCTTTCGTCCGTATATGCTTGTTGTTTAGGTTTGACTTTATCAACTTTAAATAGTGATACGTCAGCTCCTGTGTCCACAATGAGAGTTGAATACTCATCATTAGCCATATCAAGTTTTATTTTGACATAGTTACATGCAGATAAATTTACTGCAAGGATTGGCAATCTGTTGTGGACTGTGTTCGGTCTTCTAAAAAATTGTTACCTTTGTTGCTAAGGTAAGTTTCTCTGCTTTGGGCCATATTGGAATTCAATCTAGAATTCTGTCTCCAAAAATTTTCGGCCTCTTGTTCGTCTTGAGCAATGTAGACTCGTCTAGCATTGGTGTTATTTCCATTGTAATGGGTTATAGCTAGCCTGTCTCTTGGGTTGTTATATCCCATGTTTCGAGGATTGGAACTAAATGCTCCATTCCTGTACCTGTTTTGTTGTTGGTTGTGTAAAAAATTGCGTCTGTAATTGTCGCTGTTTCGCATTCTATTGTTAGGGTTTCGGGGCCTTTCGTAATTGTTTTGTGGATATCTGTTATTGTAGTTGTTATTACTACTAAATCGCGGTTGGTAGCTGTTTTGAGAGTGGTAACGGGGTGTGTATCTATTTTGCCTATTGTATAGCACTTGAGCGTGCGTGGTTGCGCTTTCATTTTCTAGCAGTTTTTGTATTGCTTCTGATATTGAGGTAAAGGGTCTGGCTTTCAGTAATGTTTTTGTTTCCTGGTTTGTAGTTTTTTCTATGAGGGTATCTACTCCTACTTTGATTACCATTTCGTTTGCTATTTTGCTTGGTATTTCTTGCTGTAAGTAGACTTCTTTTAGTTTCATTGTGAGGAGTTCTATCTCGTCACACATTGCTTTCGGTTCCCTTTTCTTAACCGCTTTAAGTTCTGCTATGATTTTGTGAGGATCTGTTTTTTCCTCGCATCTGCTTTTGACATCTTCTATTAGTTCCTTAAATGTTACTATACTTTGTGGTAAACCAATTCTTGCTTTACCTGCTAATCTTGTTTTTAGGAATCTTACTAGCATTGCTTCTTGTTCAACTGGTATAGAATCTTTCACTAGATGTGCTGAATCAATAAAAGTGTTTAATTTATCAGCCTCTCCATTGTATACCTGAACCAGTGCTGTAGCTGTTTTCATATCGAGGGTAGCCATTTTTGCTTTTTTATTCCAAGTTACTAGTTTTAAAATTATTAATGCAATTGTTTTAAACGATATTAATTTTGTTCCTTCTAGTTTTTGTAATATAATTGCTCTGATATTAGCAACAATTTCTCTTGCTACTTTTAGTGCAAATTTTTGTTTATCTTCTTCCAAGTCGTCTACTAATGTTATAATGTTGTTATATACTAATTTTACTTCGTGCAATCTATTGGTTAATGTTGAATGCCTGTAACGTCGATTAGGTGCTTTTTTAAAGTTGCTTAAAATGTTTTTCAACCTGTGTATATAATTGTCAATAATGTCCATTTGCACTCGTTACTAAATCGTTTAATTTTTTCGTCCTTTTTGATTATTTCGTATTTCATTTTACTATAAAAAATCGCTTATTTTATACTTTACTCAATATAGCGTGTTTGATGGTCCTCGATGTCATCCTCGTCGCTTGTAGCTGTTCCGGATAATCCTCATCCATATGTACATGTATTTCTTCCTCGTTGGAGACTCCTGTCTCTTGGGATCCCGCCGGTCAAGTTTATGATCCGTGGTCTCGCCTTCCACTAGTTTTAGCCTTTTTTTTTTTTTATTCACTGTACTATAGGTGTTTTATTCCCATTGTCCATTTACACTCGAGATGCGTTTGCCATTTGTATTGCTCTCATTGTCTGTTTTTTCATTATTGCTTTATATGCTTTCCATAGTGCATATATTAGTTGACACACACACAATATTACGATTAACCACAATTTCCAATCATGGTTCTCATGGGCTTGACTGTGATTTTCTAAAATGTTCATCACTTTTACTTGGGCGTCCCCACTAAACGAAGGGTTATGGTTGTATTTGTCGAACATTGTGATAAATTGAAGTTCCCCTGTTTTCGACACTCTGACTTCCTTCTGCATTTTACTATGATGTTGTAAACTATTTCACTTCACTTTTCTAGCGGTTTACTGTTTGCACGTTTCTTCTGATATTGGTAATTAATTGTACCAATTCCATTATTAACCTTTTTAGCACTTCCCACTAATTCTGCAATTTCCTCCTCGTAGATGGTTTTGACGGTTTCGTCGGGAAATTCCACGAGAGATTTAATGAAATTTTCTAATAAGTCCTTGGACATATTCCTCTGCCAGGCTAAAAACTCTCCCAAATCAAGGTCGTCATCACTATCCATCTTTCACATTTCACCGACTAACTATCGGGCACTTTGTCTATTATTATTATTATTTTTTTTTTTTTTTACTAATGTTTTTATACTGTTACTGCACCACACTTTTTTATCGTTCACCGTTTCAGATTATCGTTCACCGTTCAGATCAATCACTTTTCGTATGTTCGTACGCTTTTTTTTTTCTTGTTTCCGACGATTGCAGCTTATCGTCACGGTCGCCATGTAATATATTTGCTACGATCACGGTCGCTATGTAATATACTTGTATCGCCATGTAGTATATTTGCTGACGCGTTATATAGATGCGTATTGATCACTATGCGATTGTTCTTTCGGGCGGACTACGGGACAGAGTCCCCCATAACACAAATAACACTAGACTTCTTTAGTTGAGCATAACGATCAACTATGACAGTAACCGCGTGTGCACGTAGCTGCGAGTGACTCCGAGTGACTCCGAGTGACTCCGAGTGACTCCGAGTGACTGCCTAGTCAATTGTCAATCTTTATTTTATAACATAATTACGGGTATACATCGTGAGAACAAATTTGATGGAAATTTCCATTCGTCCACATACCGGACTCTCGGATATCTGATGCTTTTGTTTGTCTGAATTTTGATTGGTTGGTTTAACGTTTTCTTGCATTCAGTTCTTACTTGTTAGATGGATTAGTTCTGTTTCCTATAAGCTACATACGGTTGGGTCGTCTCCTGTTGCAAACTTGAACCAAGTCAAGCGCACGGGTGTGGGGTGTATTGCTCAACTGCAATGGTTGATACGCACCTGTACTGTCTTGTAATAAGAGCGTTATGGTTTTTACTTTTGGCATTGCGCAGATTCTTTGCGTGATCGTGGGAATCGGATTGATGGTTACTTTCCACGCGCTCGGTGCATTTATGGTGTATGTTTTTTATGTTTTGCATATTGGATTTGTACCTGCAACTTGTGTGCATTGAATGTGTGCTTGCAACTTGTGAGTGATTAATAATTGTTTTAATCGCGCCTGAGGTTTATGCTATTTGCGTTACTTGTTTATTGCAGTTCTTGTTCTAATATCTCGATAGAGGTGCATGGGGTGAAACATAAATAGATTTTGGAATGTTTTAAGACTGTATAGCAGATATGCTACACCGTAATTATGTTATAAAATAAAGATTGACAATTGACTAGGCAGTCACTCGGAGTCACTCGCTGCTACGTGCACACGCTGTTACTGTCGTAGTTGATCGTTATGCTCAACGAAAGAAGTCTAGTGTTTTATTGGGGACTCTGTCCCAATCCGTACTGAAAGAATGTAGACCTATACATGGTGTGTTGTCCCGTGGTGATCACGTATGACCGTGTTGTATCTATGGGACAAGCAGTTATATTACATGGCGACCGTGACCATAAGCTGCAATCGTCGGAAAGAAAAACGCAACAGTGATCGACCTAAAGCGAGCGATGAAAAGTGTTGACAAGTGCAGTGCCCGTGGCATTCGTCTGTGGTCTTCAGAATGTAAAGTGCAGTTATAGTATGATCAGCGGGAATCGACAAGTACGAGTGTAACAAAAAAAAACATTACGTGGATTGAACGCTACGTCGCAAGTGCAGAAATAGGAGATCCAAAGTGAAACATGGCAAATGAGTAGCGGAGAAACAGACTAGGTGCATACCAAATTGTTACAGTTTAATCTGCAATCTTGCAATGGAAAAGTGCGTGAATTCAATTATAAATCGCTGGATGTGAGTTTAGAGAACCAATCATTCTGCATAGAATCATAGACTTGTTATTGAGAACGGATCATAAATGACAGACGTGACAAACACTTTATTCGGTGTGTAAAAGAGCTAGACGTTTACTAGTAGCGAAACACTAAAAATGACATACAACGGCAGTGTAACGTTTTTAAGAAATCAGATTTTTACTGTGTAATACGTATGGTGCGCAGAAAATGTGTAAACGTCGTATAAAAACTTTCATCTCGCTTAGTGAAAGATATGTGCAAGATGATACATGCAAGTAGCATGTACACAAAATTCGAGTGCGGTTATTCCGAAATGAATAGTGACAGAGAAGATACAGTGAGTGTGAAAGTGATACTAAAAACAATGAAATAGTACTGGTGAAGGAAGAACAACGCAGTGTTAAGAAGAACAGAGCAAGTGGAAAAAAGACAGTGACTTTAATCTAATAATAGTGGAAACTGCTAGAAAAGTGAAGTGAAAGTAAAATGCAGAAGGAAGTCAGAGTGTCGAAAACAGGGGAACTTCAGTTTATCACAATGTTCGACAAATTCGACCATAACCCTTCGTTTAGTGGGGACGCCCAAGTAAAAGTGATGAACATTTTAGAAAATCACAGTCAAGTCCACGAGAACCATGATTGGAAACTGTGGTTAATCGTAATATTGTGTGTGTGTCAACTAGTATATGCACTATGGAAAGCATATAAAGCAATAATGAAAAAACAGACTGTAAGAGCTATACAAATTGCAAACGCAGCCCGAGTGTAAATCGACAATGGGCATAAGACACCTATAGTGTAGTAAAACAAGTTAAAAAAAAAAGTAAAAACTAGTGGAAGGCGAGACCACGGATCATAAACTTGACCGGCGGGATCCCAAGAGACAGGAGTCTCCAACGAGGAAGAAATACATGTACATATGGATGAGGATTTTCCGGAACAGCTACAAGCGACGAGGATGACATCGAGCACCATCAAACACGCTATATTGAGTAAAGTATGAAATAAGCGATTTTTATAGTAAAATGAAATAAGAAATAATCATAAACAAAAGTTAAAGGTCATGCAAAAATTAAACGATTTAGTAACGAGTGCAAATGGACATTATTGACAATTATATACACAGGTTGAAAAACATTTTAAGCAACTTTAAAAAAGCACCTAATCGACGATACAGGCATTCTACATTAACCAATAGATTGCGCGAAGTTAAATTAGTATATAACAACATTATAACATTAGTAGACGACTTGGAAGAAGATAAACAAAAATTTGCACTAAAAGTAGCAAGAGAAATTGTTGCTAATATCAGAGCAATTATATTACAAAAACTAGAAGGAACAAAATTAATATCGTTTAAAACAATTGCATTAATAATTTTAAAACTTGTAACTTGGAATAAAAAAGCAAAAATGGCTACTCTCGATATGAAAACAGCCACAGCATTGGTACAGGTATACAATGGAGAGGCTGACAAATTAAACACTTTTATTGATTCAGCACATCTAGTGAAAGATTCTATACCAGTTGAACAAGAAGCAATGCTAGTAAGATTCCTAAAAACAAGATTAGCAGGTAAAGCAAGAATTGGTTTACCACAAAGTATAGTAACTTTTAAGGAACTAATAGAAGATGTCAAAAGCAGATGCGAGGAAAAAACAGATCCTCACAAAATCATAGCAGAACTAAAAGCGGTTAAGAAAAGGGAACCGAAAGCAATGTGTGACGAGATAGAACTACTCACAATGAAGCTGAAAGAAGTCTACCTACAGCAAGAAATACCAAGCAAAATAGCAAACGAAATGGTAATCAAAGTAGGAGTAGATACCCTCATAGAAAAAACTACAAACCAAGAAACAAAAACATTACTGAAAGCCAGACCCTTTACCTCAATATCAGAAGCAGTACAAAAACTGCTAGAAAATGAAAGCGCAACCACGCACGCTCAAGTGCTATACAATAGGCAAAATAGATACGAACCCCGTTTCCACTCTCAAAACAGCTACCAATCGCGATTTAGTAGTAATAACAACTACAATAACAGATATCCACAAAACAATTACGAAAGGCCCCGAAACCCTAACAATAGAATGCAAAGCAGCGACAATTACAGACGCAATTTTTCGCAAAATCAACAACAGAACAGGTACAGGAATGGAGCATATAGTTCCAATCCTCGAAACATGGGATATAACAACCCAAGAAACAGGCTAGCTATAACCCATTACAATGGAAATAACACCAATGCTAGACGAGTCTACATTGCTCAAGAGGAACAAGAGGCCGAAAATTTTTGGAGACAGAATTCTAGATTGAATTCCAATATGGCCCAAGGCAGAGAAACTTACCGTAACAACAGAGGTAACAATTTTTTAGAAGATCGAACACAGTCCACAACAGATTGCCAATCCTTGCAGTAAATTTATCTGCATGTAACTATGTCAAAATAAAACTTGATATGGCTAATGATGAGTATTCAACTCTCATTGTGGACACAGGAGCTGACGTATCACTATTTAAAGTTGATAAAGTCAAACCTAAACAACAAGCATATACGGACGAAAGAATAAATCTGACCGGAATCTCAAACAAAACAATCAGCACTCTAGGCACAACCATGACTAAAATACATTTTGAAAATAATTCATTAGAACATAAATTCCATTTGATAACAAAAGATATTGAATTAAACGCAGATGGAATTCTAGGAAGAGATTTTTTTACAAAACACAGATGTAACATTGATTATGAACACTGGTTATTAAATTTCATGCATGAAGGAGAAACAATCTCACACCCAATCGAAGACAATAGAGAAAGAAATTTTATGCTACCAATGCGAAGTGAGGTAGTACGCAGGATTTATTTACCAACATTGACAGAAGATTCAATAATTTTCTCTCAACAAATCCAAGCAGGTGTATTTTGCGGAAATACAATTATTTCCAAAACTAATCCATTTGTAAAATTTATAAATACAACTAACGAAAATGTTGTCATCAATTAAAATAATTTTTTCCCTACAATAGAACCACTGAGAAATTTTTACATCCTAAATACAACTCGTAGCGAGCCAATGAAAGATAATAGCCGTCTTAACAGTATTTTAGAAACCATCAAGATTGAAAACATTCCTACATATGCACAGAAAGAATTTAGAAAAATCATAAATACATATTCAGATATTTTTTGCACCGAAAATGATCCAATCACTACAAACAATTTCTACAGTCAGGACATAATACTTAAAGATAACATTCCATCCTACATACCCAATTACAAACAGATTCATTCTCAAACTGAAGAGGTAAACAAACAAGTCCAAAAGTTGTTACAAAATGACATAATAGAACATTCTGTATCATCTTACAACTCACCGATCCTTTTGGTACCAAAGAAATCGGATGACGTTAATAAAAAGTGGAGATTAGTCGTAGATTTTCGACAACTGAATAAGAAAATCCAACCAGACAAATTTCCATTACCACGGATTGACACTATACTGGATCAACTAGGAAGAGCCAAGTACTTTAGTACTCTAGACTTGATGTCAGGCTTTCATCAGATCCCTCTTGAAAATGACTCACGCAAGTTTACAGCATTCTCAACCCCGTCTGGACACTTTCAGTTTACCAGAATGCCATTTGGATTGAATATAAGTCCAAATAGTTTTCAGAGAATGATGGCGATAGCCATGGCCGGGCTAACACCAGAACTTGCTTTTGTATATATAGACGATATAATCGTTACTGGATGTAGTGTACAGCATCATATCAGTAATTTAGTTAAGGTTTTTGATAGACTTAGGAAATATAATCTAAAGCTTAATCCGAATAAGTGTAGATTCTTTAAAACAGAAGTAACATACTTAGGTCATAAAATAACAGATAAGGGAATTTATCCGGATGACGCAAAATTTGATACAATCAAAAGCTATCCTATTCCAACCAATGCAGACGAGGCAAGACGTTTTGTCGCATTTTGTAATTATTATCGTAAATTTGTACAGAATTTTGCTAAGATTGCAAAACCCATCAATAAATTAATTAAGAAAGATGTTAAATTCGAATGGACCCATGAATGCCAAGATGCTTTCGATAAATTAAAACAATGTCTACTTTCACCTACAATTTTGCAATACCCAGATTTTACCAAGCAATTTATAATTACCACAGATGCATCGGATATGGCATGTGGTGCAGTACTATCACAAATTACGAATGGAAACAATTTACCAATCGTGTTTGCGAGTAAAAGTTTCACACCAGGAGAAAAAAATAAGCCAATTATCGAAAAAGAGCTTACTGCTATACACTGGGCAATCAATTATTTTAAACCTTACGTTTATGGTCGAAAATTCAAAATACGAACAGACCATAGACCACTAGTATATTTATTTGGTATGAAAAACCCTACTTCTAAGTTAACTAGAATGAGATTAGATTTAGAAGAATTTGATTTTGAAATAGAATTTTTAGCGGGAAAAGCTAATGTTGCAGCAGATGCACTCTCAAGAATAGTACTTGATTCTGAGGAATTAAAAGCATCAATCCCCAAAAACAAAGAAGCCGCTCAAACCGTACCAATAAAAAGTACGATATTAATGGTAACAACCAGAGCAATGACAAACCAGAAACGAAACAAAACAAAAAAGGAGTGTCATAAAAAGGAAGATAACCAATCGCGGATTGATCAACCAGCGATGTGGCAAACAGATAAACCCACAGAGGTATCCAAACTATTGAAACTAAAGTCGACAAAAACAATGAAAGGAATAGAACTCGAAATATATAATCACAAAGAGAATAAAGCGCTAGGGTCGATAATAATCCCCATAAAAGAAAATTCACATGGAAATGGAAGTCAAACATTAGAGTTTGCTCTTCTAAAAATGTGTAAAATTGCAAAACGATATAAAAGAAACAAAATAGCTATGTCTAATGAAGACATCTTATTCAAATATTATTCCCATGAAACCGTAAAGGAAATTGCCAACAAATACATTTCAGGTTGCAACATCATTCTGTACATTCCAACTAGATGGATAACAGAAAGGGAAGAAAGGCTGAGAATAATCAACGATTATCATATGACCACTTCGGGAGGACATATAGGCCAATACAGACTATATTTGAAATTAAGAGAAAAATACAGATGGAAAAATATGAAAGAAGACATAAAAAAGTTTGTGAGAAATTGTCAAGCATGCATAGTTAATAAGACAAATAGGCATACGAAAGAGGAAACAGTTGTGACGACAACTCCCTCGAAACCATTTAGCGTAATTTCAATAGACACAGTAGGACCATTACCCAAAACCGACAATAATAATCGTTACGCAGTAACAATTCAATGCGAACTCACTAAATATGTAGTAATAATACCGATTATTAACAAGGAAGCAAATACAATAGCAAGGGCTTTAGTCGAAAATTTTATTCTTACTTTCGGAAACATCTTAGAAATGAAATCAGATCAAGGATTAGAATACAATAACGAAATTCTTAGCAAAATCGCTGAAATTTTAGAATTAAAACAAACCTTTGCTACAGCATACCACCCACAAACAATAGGATCTTTGGAAAGAAATCATAGATGTCTCAACGAATATTTAAGATCATTTTCCAACGACCACCATGATGATTGGGATAATTGGACAAAATTTTATGAATTCGTTTACAACACCACAACCCATACAGACACCAACTATACTCCATTTGAATTAGTTTTTGGCAGAACAGCTCATTTACCCCAAGAAATATACAAACAAAAAGTAGATCCAATTTATAATATCGAACAATACTATAATGAAATGAAATTCAAGCTTCAAAAATCACACGAAATAGCCAGAGGAAATCTTATAGCTGCAAAAGAAAAAAGAAAAGTTGCATTCAATGAAAAATTAAACCCCATGCACATTAAGATAGGTGATAAAGTATACCTATCAAATGAAAACAGAAAAAAATTAGATCCATTATACATAGGACCATTCATAGTAACAAAAATTGAGAATACTAATTGCACCATTAGAAATAGTACCACACAAAAGGAAACAACAGTACATAAAAACAGGTTAATTAAATATACAGGAGAATAACTTCAATCATTATCATTCATTACGTTATTCTACTAAAAGGGGGGAGGTGTAGCATATCTGCTATACAGTCTTAAAAACATTCACCCCATGTCTTATGTTGAAATTCACCCCATGCTCCTCTTTCAAGATATTAGAACCAGAACTGCAATAAACAATTAACGCAAATAGCATAAACCTCAGGCGCAATTAAATCAAACATTAATCGCTCACAAGTTACAGGTACTCATTCAATGCACACAAGTTGGAGGTACAAACCCAATAGGCAAAACATAAAAAACATACACCATAGAAGCGTCGACCGCGCAAAGAGCTTACGCAAACTCAATCCATACCCGATCAATACGCAGCGTCAAAAAAACCCATCGCGACCTCATTGCAAGACAGTACAGGTGCGCTTCACGCCAGAGTTGCAACCTTTGCAATATAGCAATAGACCCTATTGCTTGACTTGGTTCAAGTTAACAACAGGAAACGACCTGTCCATACATAGCTTATATGAAACAGAACTAAGCCGCCAAATAAATAAGAACTAGAACTCAAGAAAACAATTAAACCAACCAATCAAAATTCAGACAAACAAAAGCATCAAATTTCAACTAGTTCGATATCTAGGTTAATGGAAAATTCCATCAAATTTGTACTCACGATGTTTACCCGTAATTATGTTATAAAATAAAGATTGACAATTGACTAGGCAGTCACTCGGAGTCACTCGCTGCTACGTGCACACGCTGTTACTGTCGTAGTTGATCGTTATGCTCAACGAAAGAAGTCTAGTGTTTTATTGGGGACTCTGTCCCAATCCGTACTGAAAGAATGTAGACCTATACATGGTGTGTTGTCCCGTGGTGATCACGTATGACCGTGTTGTATCTATGGGACAAGCAGTTATATTACAGCATGCTCTCCTGGTATCAGAGCTTGACAAACTGGTCATTTTTGGCGCGTTTTCTGACTCGATTGACACGGAAAAAGCATCCTCCTGCATTGCATGCTCTCCTGGTATCAGAGCTTGAAAACTGGTCATTTTTGGCGCGTTTTCTGACTCGATTGACACGGAAAAAGCATCCTCCTGCATTGCATGCTCTCCTGGTATCAGAGCTAGAAAAACTGGCCATTTTTGGCGCGTTTTCTTACTCGATTGACACGGAAAAAGCATCCTCCTGCATTGCATGCTCTCCTGGTATCAGAGCTTGAAAAACTGGTCATTTGGAGCGCGTTTTCTGACTCGATTGACACGGAAATAGCATCCTCCTGCTTTGCATGCTCTCCTGGTATCAGAGCTTGAAAAACTGGTCATTTGGAGCGCGTTTTCTGACTCGATTGACACGGAAAAAGCATCCTTTTGCATTGCATGCTCTCCTGGTATCAGAGCTTGAAAAACTGGTAATTTTTGGCGCGTTTTCTGACTCGATTGACACGGAAAAAGCATCCTCCTGCATTGCATGCTCTCCTGGTATCAGAGCTTGACAAACTGGTCATTTTTGGCGCGTTTTCTGACTCGATTGACACGGAAAAAGCATCCTTTTGCATTGCATGCTCTCCTGGTATCAGAGCTTGAAAAACTGGTAATTTTTGGCGCGTTTTCTGACTCGATTGACACGGAAAAAGCATCCTCCTGCATTGCATGCTCTCCTGGTATCAGAGCTTGAAAAACTGGTCATTTGGAGCGCGTTTTCTGACTCGATTGACACGGAAATAGCATCCTCCTGCATTGCATGCTCTCCTGGTATCAGAGCTTGAAAAACTGGTCATTTGGAGCGCGTTTTCTGACTCGATTGACACGGAAAAAGCATCCTTTTGCATTGCATGCTCTCCTGGTATCAGAGCTTGAAAAACTGGTAATTTTTGGCGCGTTTTCTGACTCGATTGACACGGAAAAAGCATCCTCCTGCATTGCATGCTCTCCTGGTATCAGAGCTTGACAAACTGGTCATTTTTGGCGCGTTTTCTGACTCGATTGACACGGAAAAAGCATCCTTTTGCATTGCATGCTCTCCTGGTATCAGAGCTTGAAAAACTGGTAATTTTTGGCGCGTTTTCTGACTCGATTGACACGGAAAAAGCATCCTCCTGCTTTGCATGCTCTCCTGGTATCAGAGCTTGAAAAACTGGTCATTTTTGGCGCGTTTTCTGACTCGATTGACACGGAAAAAGCATCCTTTTGCATTGCATGCTCTCCTGGTATCATAGCTTGACAAACTGGTCATTTTTGGCGCGTTTTCTGACTCGATTGACACGGAAAAAGCATCCTCCTGCATTGCATGCTCTCCTGGTATCAGAGCTTGACAAACTGGTCATTTTTGGCGCGTTTTCTGACTCGATTGACACGGAAAAAGCATCCTTTTGCATTGCATGCTCTCCTGGTATCAGAGCTTGAAAAACTGGTCATTTTTGGCGCGTTTTCTGACTCGATTGACACGGAAAAAGCATCCTCCTGCTTTGCATGCTCTCCTGGTATCAGAGCTAGAAAAACTGGTCATTTTTGGCGCGTTTTCTGACTCGATTGACACGGAAAAAGCATCCTCCTGCTTTGCATGCTCTCCTGGTATCAGAGCTAGAAAAACTGGTCATTTTTGGCGCGTTTTCTGACTCGATTGACACGGAAAAAGCATCCTTTTGCATTGCATGCTCTCCTGGTATCGGAGCTTGAAAAACTGGTCATTTTTGGCGCGTTTTCTGACTCGATTGACACGGAAAAAGCATCCTCCTGCATTGCATGCTCTCCTGGTATCAGAGCTTGACAAACTGGTCATTTTTGGCGTGTTTTCTGACTCGATTGACACGGAAAAAGCATCCTTTTGCATTGCATGCTCTCCTGGTATCAGAGCTTGAAAAACTGGTCATTTTTGGCGCGTTTTCTGACTCGATTGACACGGAAAAAGCATCCTCCTGCTTTGCATGCTCTCCTGGTATCAGAGCTAGAAAAACTGGTCATTTTTGGCGCGTTTTCTGACTCGATTGACACGGAAAAAGTATCCTTTTGCATTGCATGCTCTCCTGGTATCATAGCTTGACAAACTGGTCATTTTTGGCGCGTTTTCTGACTCGATTGACACGGAAAAAGCATCCTTTTGCATTGCATGCTCTCCTGGTATCAGAGCTTGAAAAACTGATCATTTTTAGCGCGTTTTCTGACTCGATTGACACGGAAAAAGCATCCTCCTGCAATGCATGCTCTCCTGGTATCAGAGCTTGAAAACTGGTCATTTTTGGCGCGTTTTCTGACTCGATTGACACGGAAAAAGCATTCTCCTGCATTGCATGCTCTTCTGGTTTCAGAGCTTGAAAAACTGGTCATTTTTGGCGCGTTTTCTGACTCGAATGACACGGAAAAAGCATCCTCCTGCATTGCATGCTCTCCTGGTATGAGAGTTTGAAAAATTGGTCATTTTGAGCGCGTTTTCTGACTCGATTGACACGGAAAAAGCATCCTCCTGCATTGCATGCTCTCCTGGTATCAGAGCTTGAAAACTGGTCATTTTTGGCGCGTTTTCTGACTCGATTGACACGGGAAAAGCATCCTCCTGCATTGCATGCTCTCCTGGTATCAGAGCTTGAAAACTGGTCATTTTTCTTACTCGATTGACAAGGAAAAAGCATCCTCCTGCAATGCATGCTCTCCTGGTATCAGAGCTTGAAAAACTGGTCATTTTTAGCGCATTTTCTGACTCGATTGACACGGAAAAAGCATCCTCCTGCATTGCATGCTCTCCTGGTATCAGAGCTTGAAAAACTGGTCATTTTTAGCGCATTTTCTGACTCGATTGACACGGAAAAAGCATCCTCCTGCATTGCATGCTCTTCTGGTATCAGAACTTGACAAACTTTTTTGTTAATTTTATATGCTGACAAATTGATGTCATTTCAATGTCATTTAAAAAATTCTAAATAAACTTTTAAAGATCTGTTTTTTTCATGATTATATAGAATACTAATGCCCGCATTTGTGTTTCAAGTTTGTAATTTTAATTTCCAATCCAAAAAAAATTATTTAAGATTAAAGACGATAACTTTGCGTTCCTCGTACAAAATGTATGGGATACCCGGGTACGCCGGTCGTAGAGATGAGGGGTATAAAAAGAAATTTGTGAAAATTTTTTTTTCAGTTATCCAAATGCCACATATTGGATATTTTCTGAAAGAGGACTAAATTTCCTAGAGATACAGTAAAAGAAATCAGGTAGCTATCATATTTCAATAAAAAGTTATTCAAGTTTGAAAACGAAAATCATACCCGGGTATCGAAAATCCCGGGGAAAATCATACACGGGTCGTAGAGTTGACGGAGAGGGCCTATGTTTTTCGGTACGTAAATAAAAAGTCTAGCACACACATCTGTTAACTCTCAAGAATGCTGATAATAAATACATGTAGTTTTGAACGTTAAAGATGTGATACAATTTATTCGAAAGAATTACTGCTGACGAGGTTGGCTGCAAGTCCGTCATGACCAACCATTGTGCGGTAGGAACACGGTGGAAAATGAAACGCTCGTATGTTCGTTGTCAACAAAGAGCTGTCAAAATAACACAAGCACAAACACCAACTCGCCGCACATGGTCCAACGAAAGCATGGTTTCACAGCAACAGAACGGCAGTGAGAATAGAATTTGAGTGATTAAATGTGTAGTCCTTTGCCAAGTTTGAAGATTTATCGTTCACAATGAAGTTCGCTTATAAGGTAAGCATACAGTGGTGGTGCATGAGCTAGAATTTCAACAAGAGGAATCTTTGTTACAGTTTAACAACCTGCTCGGAGCGGTGTTTCGGCGAGGCAACCTGTTGTTTACACCCGATGGCTACTCGGTGATAAGCCCGGTTGGAAATCGCATAACCATCTTCGACTTAAAGAAGTGAGTAGATAAATAGAATGAAAATATTGGCAACAAATTTCTAACACATCATTGTTTTCTTTTACAGTAACAAATCTAACTCGCTCTGCATCGAAAGCCAATACAATTACACCGCAATCGATCTGTCCCCCAACGGGTGTCTCCTGGTGGTAGTTAATGAGATCGGTGAAGCGCAGATGATAAGCATGATCTCGCAGACGACCATCCACCGATATAAGTTCCGTGGTGAGGTAAAGCATTTGCGCTTCAGTCCAGACGGTCGTTTTTTTGCCGCTTGCGTAAATACAGCAGTGCTGGTGTTTGTGACACCGGGCGAATCTTCCGGATCGTACGGTTCGTTCGTGGTACACCGTGCGTTCGAGGTTGGTTTCGATGAGACGGTTTATCTAAATTGGGCACCGAATTCACGGGTGCTTGCCATTGGCTCGCGGGACAACACGGTCCGGTTGCAGAACGTAACCTGGCTGCAAACGTTCCGTGCGTTTGTGCTCGGTGGCCATCGTGAAGCGATCGTGGGATGCTTCTTCGAGGAGAAAACACTCGACGTAAACACTATCAGCAAGGAGGGTCTGTTGATGCTGTGGGAGTGCGGAATGGGGCTGGAAGATTTGGATAAAACGCGCGAAGAATTAGCGGGCGAGACGGACGAGTCAACCGGTAAGAAGAAGCGCGTCATCGGCAACGACAGTGACGACGAGGAGGTGCCGGACACATTTACCAATGACAAGGATCTGGAAGGTGAGGACGTTGGTGATCAGCTAGAGCGACTTAAGGATGCGGCATCGTCAAAAGGAGGTGAAGAGCGAGATGAACAGGGAAAGTTGATTGCGCAAGCGAAGCTGCACCCGTTCTATTACAAACGACTTGCACGTCACTATCTCGCAGATTTACCACGTGCGGAGAACCGAAATGCGTACGTTACTGCGGCTACGTACCATCAAAAGTTGCGCATTCTTGTGGTAGCGTTTTCGACCGGATCGTTCTACCTGTACGAACTGCCGGACGTGAATCTTATTCACTCGCTGAGCATATCCGACGCGAGCATTGGTTCGGTGGCGTTCAATGACACGGGCGATTGGTTAGCGTTGGGTGTGTCCTCACTTGGACAGCTGCTCGTGTGGGAATGGCAGAGCGAGCAGTACATTATGAAGCAGCAAGAACACTCGCAGGGTATGAATTGTTTAGCATACGCACCGGATGGCCATCAGTTGGTCACCGGGGGCCAGGATGGCAAGGTAAAACTGTGGAACGTGGTGAGCGGATTCTGTGTCGTCACATTCTCCGAACACACGGCCGCAGTGCTTGCGGTGGAATTTAGCCGTAACAAAAAGTTCCTCGTAAGCGCATCACTAGACGGCACGGTACGGGCGTACGATGTGATCCGGTACCGTAACTTTCGCACCTTCACATCACCGGAACCGGTGCAGTTTGCATCGGTGGCGATCGATTCTTCCGGTGAGCTGGTGGCTGCTGGAGGCCAAGACGTGTTCGAGATATATCTGTGGTCGATGAAGTTGGGACGGCTGCTGGAGGTGCTGAGTGGCCACGAAGGGCCAGTCGTATCGTTAGCCTTCTCACCGCTCGCAGCCTCGTCAGCGATGGTGTCCGGTTCGTGGGACCAAACGCTAAGCATTTGGAATTGTCTGGAGTCGTCCGGAGCGCACGAAACGGTACAGGTGGGATCGGACGTGGTGTGTGTGGCCTTCAAGCCGGACGGTGAGGAAGTGGCCATATCCACACTTAACGGTAACATTACCGTGTTCTACGTGAAGACGGCCGCACAGCTCGCATCCATCGAAGGCAGAAAGGACATGGAGGGTAGCATCTCCAAGTCGGATATAGTTACGGCCAAAAAGAACCTAATGGGCAGGTGAGTTCTGTCGTTACGGAAGGTGCTATTTTAGAAAAAAAAACATTTTAATTGTTCGTTTTGCTCATTTAGGGCTTTCACGTCGATTTGCTACTCGGCGGATGGAGAATGTTTGCTGGCGGGTGGTAAATCTAAGTACGTCTGCATCTATAACGTGAAGGAGGCAATCCTGTTGAAAAAGTTTCAAATCACGCAAAACCGCAGCTTGGACGGCATGGATGTAAGTTTGGTTTCGAGTGAAATCGAGGATAATTGTATTGGACCTTGTGGGGATGGGAAAACTAGGAAAAGGATAGAATCGAGCGGGTCCTTTTAAAAATCGGAACTACCATGTACATTCCTGTCGTTCCGATCGTGTAGTTATGTTTTCTGCGAATAGGAACGGCTTCAATGGACACCCAATACTCTGCAATACCAAAGCTGTAGGGGCAGAATAATGTTTTACCCATTAATCCCCAGAATGGGGTAATACGCCATTGCAAAATTGAATAACTTTCAAATGAATTGTCCAATTAGTAATAATATTTTCAATTGTAAAAAAAATATCTATTTAATTTTCCATTTCTATTCTGTTTCTGCTTCAATTCTCTGTCGTTTCCTTGTTATTTGAGTTCAAAGAAGGCTTTATTTATTCTAAAAATGTTATAAAAAAACTAATTTAATTGACTCTTGTGGTAAGTTATTATTTGGTGGACTTCATAAAGACCGCACCGTAGGAACTGCAAACAAAAAGAAATTTTACCCTTAGTCGCAGACAAATTTCCCGCCATCGTACGTAGGATTATGTGATTATGTTGAAGTATGAGAGTATGAGGTTTTCGCGTAAAAAAATATTAAACATCAGACCATGTAGATTTATCATAACCAGCCTAACAACATTACTAATCACTGCAATTAATGTTAATGTATTTTCTTCATTTCGCAGGAATACATAAACCGACGCAAACTGACCGAGTTTGGCAATATGGCACTAATCGAGGAGCGTGAAGCGCTGGAAGGTGGTAGTGTGGCGCTAAAATTACCGGGCGTAACGAAAGGTGATCTAGCCGCGAGAAATGTGCTGCCGGAGGTGAAGGTGGATTGCGTTCGGTTCTCACCCTCCGGCCAATCCTGGTCAGCCGTTTCGACGGAGGGTCTGCTCGTGTACGCACTGCACAAGGGCATTGTGTTCGATCCGTACCAACTCTCGACGGAGGTGACACCGCGGGCAACGCGCAATCTCCTGCACAAAGAACATAACTACGGCGGTGCACTGCTGATGGCGTTGAAGCTGAACGAAACCCCACTCATACAGGAGGTGCTGGAAAGTGTACCTTACCGTGATAGTAAGTTTAGTGGCGCAAAAAGAACGAAAAAGGAAACACCTAAATAATTACATTATTTATTTTAAATGTTCACAGTCGAGCTAGTGATTGGTTCGCTGCCGGATGAATATGCGCTTCGTACGTTGCAGTTTGTGGCGAAGAATGTGGGCACCAGCCAACATATCGAATTCTACCTACGGTGGTCAAATGTACTGCTCACAAGGCTGGGCCAAGTCGATACACTGCTAGATGCGCAAACGCTGGTGACGTTGCATCAAAATCTAAACCGCAAATATGAACAGCTGAACAAAATGTAAGTAAGCTACCACCTGATCTTTCCTCTACACTCTACAAGAAAAAGATCACATCCGATTGATCGTGTGTTTGGTTTGTTTGCAGGTGCGATTTCAACAAGTACACGCTACAGGTACTGAAAACGCTTTCCAACGCGAACACTTCATCGAAAAAGGCACCCAAAAACGGGGACCAAAACGGGAAGCAAGACGATAGTGAGGAGGATGAGGATACGGTGGCCGATGGACGCAATGGTGACGCGTCATCCGACGATGAGGATGAAAATGAATGGATGTTGATAAAGCAGAGGGCCGGGTTGGCCAAATCAAAGGCTACAGGTTCCGACGAAGAAAGCGACGAATCAATGGACGATGAGAATTGATTCTCATGCTAATTTAACGGTTAAACATCGACGAGTACCGGGTTAACGAGAAGAAACGCACGTGGTGCAGAGTATGCGAGAATAAAATAAGCTAAACAGCATGTACAAATATTAACATGTTTGCGTTCCCAGTTCATGGAAGCAAAAAATCCGATGGCTGTGTGCGGAAAAAAATATCGCTTGTGTGAAAAGGTAAATATCGTTCCTTTTTCTTTCCTTTCGTCCCAGTATCAAAATCGTTAGCTAATCGTATCGAACTTTTTCTTTATACGTTTGTTTTAAGTTTCTTACTGCTAAACTAGTATTTTCTTCCCCGCTTTTTCTCTCTTACACACGCACTCATTCTTTCCCAGCTCTAGGTAACTTACATCACTATTCCGAACGTTATAAAACATCTCTGGATGTAAAGGGTGACAACAAAAAAAAACATAACAACTGTGGCTTTTAACAAGGGTTAGTCTTTCAAGCGTGTCTGTATCGCTGGGAAACAAAAACAAGGAAACAGGAAGTGGAAAGGAAACATGTTTCGTGAGGAGGCATAGTTCTTCTCTACTGTTCTCTGTGTGTGTGTGTGTTTTTTTTTACTTCTGTTTACTACTCTATCGGTTGCACTGTAGCGTTATTTGATTTTGTTGTTGAAGCTCAGTTTTGTATCGTTACTTAAATGACACTATTTACATTATACTGCACCATGCATCGAATTACTACTGTTTTCTTTTCTTCCTTTTGTGTTTTTTAGGCGTCATGTTGCCGCATCAATCGTAAGCCGGGTATGTATGAGTTATGTTTGTTAGATGATTCTCCTCTTCGTTGTGCTAGCGTAGCTCGTGCGCGTGTTTGGTTGGTGTGTATTTATGATTTAATTGCTGTTTGCTTTTCGGTTTATTGATTTACTATGTTTTGTAGTTTACCTTTGGAAATGCACTATGGTAATTATTTGTTTACTATTATATTCCCTTCCTTAACTACCTGCACCGCCCTTATACAATCTGATTTCTGCTTGCTGTGGTCTAAGCTGTTGTTGTGTTTGTTTGTGTTGCTTGCTGGTGTGTTGTATTGTTTCCGTTTTAAATTTTCTTTCTAGCTAATAGTTATCACAATGATTTGCGATTCAATTTTGTGTACAAGTGTTCGCAGCAGGCAAGCGGAATACACCCTCTTCGCAAATTACCGTCCACTCGCGAAACGGGTTGCGCCTTATTGTATAGTTTTACTTCGAAAAAGGCATTACTTCTTGTTCTGCTTTAGTTTGCTACTTTTAGTGTGTATTAGTACCGTCGCTTAGTACGTGGCGTTTTACTGGAGTTTTGTGAGTTTCTTTACACTGCTACAAACAAATAGGCGACACTACATGACGACACAGCGATGTGAAATGGTTCACAAGTTATAAGCTTCCCTTGAAGTTCTGTCGAGTACAAAGCAGAAAATAATTTTTATTACAGTTCTAAAAGGCAGTTGTAATAAGGAACAATCAGGGAAGAAGCTGGTGCTCTGCATATGGTGACCATAACCAGCTTCATAAAGACGAAGTAAATGATTGAATTCTTTAAAAAATAATACAACTAACACGAGAAGGTCTTGAAAAGCTACGATATCTGAGCGTAATTATCTTATGTTATTAGAAATTTAGCTCCATGACTACCCTACGGTACTGACTTTCAGACTTACAATACCAGAACTTAAACAAGACTAAATCGTTGGATGTAAATATGGACAGCCCTGCCAGTATTACGGTAGCGTGGTTAAAAGTAGAGAACGTTGAACGTTGCCAATATTGTGGTAGTCCAATGTCAATTAGTCGCCGCACCACAACCAGTATATTCCACTCAAAGGTGAAATCTGTGCTGCTATACGGTAGCGAAACGTGGAGTGTGTATCTAGCGGAGAACGGCTGCAGTTATTGCCAACAGATGCCTGCGACAAACAAGCTTTAGACTTAGCGTTAGACTGCAGAGGCAAATCGAGAGGTACATGGCGACGCAGAGGTACATGGATGAAGAAATTAAAGAATCCGATGACAATCAGACCTGGTCGCAAGTCAGGGTGATATATGGAAATCGCCCAGGATGGAAATCCGCGGAAACGGAAATGTCGGTCTTCTGCACCAGAATAGACCAGGTGCTTACGAACGATAAGTAAGTAAGTAAGTGCTCACTTTTAATCTAACGCGAAATTTTTGAAATATCAGTCATGCGATATTCAACACCTCTCTGTGGAAATCTTCAACCTAAATGTGTGGCGCCTTCTGTAACAATTCTTTGCTAATCATCGGCTACATTTGTGGACATCAGCACATCAGCTCATGATAAAACTGATAATTGAGTTTCGGAACGCCATGTTAAAATAGAAATAGGCGTGTTCTTTTGATTTGCGAATTCTTGAAGGTTCCCAACAAAAGACTTCAATGCTTCGTATGAGGCTTACCAAATTACATCGAGGTGGTTGGACTGAAGACGCTACCTTATCATTGGAATCTTCCGTGTGGCGAAGAAGTAATAGAAGAATCATTTAAATGTGCATTGATATTCGGGTATTCTGACAGTTTCCAACTTGATCTTCAACTTGAATCAATGGGACAGCAAGACGATCATGCAGATTTAGGAACACTATCTTGTTCAACACCACTCAACACCATAATCAAGCATGCAATTGTTGCATACCAGTGTATCTCTCTTCATTCGTATGCATTTGAGACGTTTCCATAGTTTCGATCAGTTCAGCACAGGATAAAAAGACACCCACAACACTCAACAACAGCCAAACGCCACGCATTAAGTGCAGGAACCAATAACGTGCACAGATAACAGTTGTCCTTTTTGGTGTTCATCGCTTGTTGCATCGCTCTCGTTACCTTTATGGCACCCTCGATAAAAAGATGGCGAACCTACGGCTCGACAAACATAATAGTGGAATAAAGTTTTCCTTTTTATGAAAGGCACAGCGTTTTGATGCGTTAGTTGATCGTATTGTTGTAATCCGTTTTCTTCTGTTTTCATTCTACACACCGCCAATCCCATTACCGACGCAACGCAACGAATTGTTTCCTGTGTGTTGTTAAGTTCTTTTCTTTAACTCTGTGTTTGTCCTGCTTCACGCCTTTAACACTATACGTACTTAAATATATAAGGTACTTATTGCTTTCACAGCTGCTGTTTAAATTCTACTGCCCTTTTTTTACTGTTGTACGTCGCAACGATACAACTACTCTACACCTACGGTTTGGGATGCAGCTTGCGTAGCTGCGGGCGCGCGGGCGATGCCATTTTGTTTAGCGTAACGGTACCTTTTCCAAAATGTACAATCCAAGCAATCATGCTTTCGTACCGCCATTTTGTGCCGCGGTGTGCGTCTGCGTGGGTGCGTTTGTGTTGCTTCAACTTCACTGCTACTAATGCACGTATTATGATATTGTCCTTGGGCCAGCGGTTGCTGTGATCGCCTGCGAGCTTGGTGATAGAGCGCCTAGGGCGGTCTAGTAGCTAAAGTGGTCGTAAATAACGTTTTCTCTTTTGGTTGACGTTCCACTTCAATCGTGGTGTTTTCCATTTCTAAAACCATTCGAAAGTATTCGTCGCTTGCAGACAGTTTGAAAGGTAAACTACTCCTAAACGAGCGCTGTTACAGCAAATAACATCCTTGTCTCCTCTTGTCGTTGTAGTTTTTTATATGTATATATATAATAAAGCTTTCCATTTGTTTTACCTACATCTTCCTACCTAGTCTTTGCAGTGTTCACTGCTTCACTTTGCTTTTGCATTTGCTTACCTATCCGTGTAAGAGATTGTGGAAACCGGTGTAGTAATGTGGTTTGTTTTGTGCAGTTTTGTTTAGAATGTATGCCAGAGAAGCGGGCTCCGTGTGCTGCTTGAGTATTTCATCAAATTCATTCGCGCGGAAAACCCTGCAAAACGTTGACCCGTCCCTAACGGCGTTCCAGTTGTGCATGGTTCCCCTACATTTATATATAACATCATGGACCTGCTTTGAGCGTAGTAGTACTAGTTTGTGTTTTGTCACGAAAGCGTCACTGACAGCAGCATTTTGGGAGTCTTGAAGGCACCGCAAGCCACTCCCACATTACGAGGTTTTAAAAATCAAGATCGGCCAATAAAGCACGACGAAGACGAGAAACAGACCGGGAAAGATGACGCGCGACATCTTGTCGATCTCGCGCCACATAATCTTCTCGATGCCGGTGTCCGTGTCGGTCCAGGCGACGGACAGGATGCTTTGACGGCGTGTCGGTTGTTTGGTTGGTGGTAGCGGTGGCTGTGGTCCACCGTTCCCCTGCAGTGACACCTGGCCCGGTGTTGTTGGCGTTTGGGTCGGTTTCCGGGGACGCACGTTCACCGTACCGCCCTCCCAGTTGGCAACAGTACCCACACACTGGCCCTTCTCCATCGCACTGATGCGCATCGGCAGCACCTTCGGCACCTTGTTCACCTGATACTGGTACTGCACGTCCAGCACCTTCACGACGACAAACTCTCCGAGGGCCGAAAACACGAACAGCATGCAACCGGCCATCCACAGATCGAGTGCCTTGAACGCAAGATGATTCCAAATAAGCATGGATTAAACATTATGTTGGGATTTTAATTTTTTGTCTCAGTATCTCACCTTCACGTAGGCAACCGGCGGAATATCGGCTCTCATCCCGGTGAACATTGTCACGAGCGTCAGCATGCAGGTGACGAGCAGCGTTACCCGACCCGGTATCGCATCCAGACCAAGCCAGAAGCTAAACCAGGACAGCATTACCACTAGTGAGGACGGTGCAAACGTCTGTATCAGATGGTGACCAATCTGACGCTCGAACCGAAAGTATACTGCCAGACGGGAAAAGTTTCCTAAAGGAAATAAGAGAGAGAGAGATTAGAGCACTTTCCACGAACACGAACAGGGCGCCCTGAAGCGGTCATTTTATCTCTCAATGCATACCATACTTTTCCGGCATGTAACCGTCCGTCTCTTCGAGCTGTAACGGTTGCCCGAGATTGTACTGGAGCAGCTTCAACTCGGGATTGATCGTCACACCGTTGTCCGCCCACTTGAGCCTGATCTTTTGGTTGTGGTACGAGAAGCTTTCGATGTAGATCGGACAGATCTGTATATCCATCGGGTACAGCTGGAACTCCATCTGGCAGGCGATGATGGCATGCATCATGCAGGCGTACCGTACGGTGGAGTTTTTGTAGAGCGTCACCGACGAGAACTTGTGCGTGAGGGTTGCAATTTCTGGTTGCGAGAGGACAACGTATAGGGATTTTGTTTTGTTAGTGGGCAGGTGGAGACTATTGCTGTCGACAACTACAGATATCGTTTGCCGTCGTTTGTGGATGATGAAATGATTTCACAAGAGGTGGGAGAGATATAACAAAGAAAAAAAAAAGTCCTAAAACAAGAAAGACATTTACAAACTAAGGTAACTTAATCTTGAAGAGAAACGCAAGAGAGGAGACGCATTTGGAACTACTCTTGCAGTTGTTGGAGATCTCTGTGATTGATCGGTGTGAATCATAGTCTGCTAACTTTTTAAACGAGAATTAAAAAGGTAGTGCGCAGACACCGACAGATATCATCCAAACGCTTCAGAACCATTCCAAACCATCTCGATACGTGCATAACACATAAGAACGCAAACAAACAAACACCTATCGTAGCTAACCGTTCGTCTACAGCCGTAGGCACGCTAAAAAGGTAGCTGAAATAAAGAAAAAAAAAAAAGAATATCGACAAATCATCTTTGCAGCTCTGGCCAGCAGAAACAAGGATGCAAAACCTTCCCACCGTCAAACAAAACCTTTAACAAAGCAACTCATTAACCAGCACCAGCAGCAGCAGAGGACGACCTCCTCATCAACAGCAAAAAGCAGCAACGAAACAACACGATACACCGACGAACAGGTGGGCGCGTGCGCGTGTGGGGAATGTAGATGGACACTAATGCTTGTTTGTGGGATCGTGCACTATCTGCGCGCGTTTGGTACTACAAATGGTGTACTACATCGTATCGGAGAGACACGCTTCATCCTACCGTGAGACGTATATGAGTGTCGCTGTAGATGAGTGTACAGATACAGATGTGTGTGTGTGTGGTGTGATCCTTCGCGATCGAATGTGTGAGTTGTGAAAGTTGTGTATGTGTGTTTTATTTCCAGAGTTCCGATTCCTCGGTTCCGTGACGCCACCATCTTGTTTCTTCGGGTACACTCACCTTGCTGGCGCATGGCCGTCATGCAGCTGATCTTGCCACACAACACCCTATTCATACCTTCATTAATAAATGTTTGACCTGCGAATGAGGTATGTAGCTAACGTGAGCATTGCGATAAATCGTACGAACGACTGCTGATCGAGTAACCGTTGACCAGACTCTACATGTACTGGTCTTACTGGTAGGAGGAATGTTCTTTATGGGAGAATAGTTCTGCGTTGTTGCTGTTGCTAGTTTGCTGCTGCTAGTGGTGTAGTGTTGCATGTGTACCATTCGTTGTGTGTTCGTGGCATGTGTTTGAAAGTATACAACTGCTTTGTGTGCATGTTCAAACATTAACGGAACGGATAGTGCAACTAGAAGCTGCCGTTGTTGCCATGGTATTTCCTACAGCTCAATATGAGGTATGCTTTATCCACAGCCTCCTTAACTTCATGACTTACTGATTTGCTTATATTAGGATAAGCGAATAAAGCCATGCAATGCTGACTATATCATAGGTAAGAAACAAACAAATATGTACAATTGTTCTACAAATTTGACGTAGTCCATGACTGAGGATCTTTGAAGTATTCAGAAAATTAAATTGTTTAAGAAAGCGAAGAAATATGTGAAGTAGCTTTAGTTTTCCACTTTTAAAGGATCACTTCAATATCCTACATATCCTTAAATGTTGTCCACAGAATTAAAACCCCCAAATCGAATTGTACCACTACCTGACTACAACTTCTACTAAATTATGTCGAACATTCTGACTACAAGCCGAGTTAAACAAGATCATCAAGATAAAGATCTCACTTCTCAGAGGCAAGATTTCAATTCTCAGTAATGATTTGCTGTTATGGGACATTTTGATTTGTTTCAGATGCAACCGCAGATTTGAAGAGATCTCCGCTGGACATTTTTCGATAGACTATTAGAATTCATGCCCTAGAAGGAGCTGTGTAATGCAAACTTTCATAATTAGCCAAAGTGCCGGCATTTCCATCATGGACATCATCATTCTCTATCTTCATAAAACGGACTTAAGCTGACAAATTATCCTTCCAACACAAAATCAATTGAAAGCCTAACATCTGACTAGCGGGGGACATTGTCCAATGTTCATTTGTTAACAAACTATAATATTTACATTTCCTTGAAATAGTTCTGTTATTAGCACTTAAAATATGTATCTCACATTCTTAACTACAAGCTTCTTTAAAGGTTCCAATCGCAAATTCCATTTGATGTGTTTTGGTACCAATCGGCATCAAACGACGTTGCAAAACCGTCCATAGACGCTGAACAAAAACACAGAAAAAGTTTACCGTTGGCAAAAGGTTATCATAGACATTTCATCAGCTAATGCAAATTCTCTTGCATCAGACATCTAAGAGCCTGGAGCCCGGGAACCTTGAGCATGAACTTGCGCTGAACCAAGTTGGAGGCACTTTCTTTCCCGCATGCCGCACCTCGTCCTGCACACCATGTGGAATCCTTCGATAGGACATTAACCGGAAGTTTTCCCGATGTGTTACACGGCCATTAAAGCTGGGCAGACATTAAGCGATAAGGGATTCAACACAGACAGGCAAGCATACCGATTCCCCAAGGCTTTTGCACGGTGCAAGGTCGTTGGAAACCACCCTGTATAATGGTTTTTGATGCAGTTGCCGTGGGATTTCGGACAGGGATGATCCCACGATCGATGACTGTCGGCAAGTTTTTACAGCATGGTACAGGCCAAGGTTAACGGTGTGCGTGGATTGCTGCACGAAAACAGTAACGCGCAAAGCGGCACCAAAAGCACAGGAAGGAAGGCTAAAATCAATTGCGATTGTAACGAGGCGATGGCAATTATGGCCAGACAGCGTGGAGATGGGTTAATTTTTCATCGACTGGGCAAGTTTTTTCTCTGACGGTGGAAAGGGGAACGGCTTTAATGGGCATTAGGCTACGTTTAGGTTATTAAACCAATACACTAGGACAGTGGTCGAAATGTATAACGCTGTACTAAGATTGTTAGAGGCACGTGAAGTGTCATAAGTATTAACATACAACAACATAATTAAATGAAGCAATTGAGTGTAGTAAATCTCTTTCATCACACTAGCTATAACAAAACAAGCTACTACTACTACTACTACTACTAACAATGCACAGTGGGTGCAGCTACTTTTGACATTTCAGACACGTTTATAAAGAAGCGTTCAGCACTTGCAGAAGAGAAAAATGGTTTTTACACACAAAAAACACGGACCAAGAGTAAACACGGAAGGTAAACACTGGAAAAGTTACATAAACAACTAAAGAATTAAATAGAACAGTTTTTACATAGTTTTTAAATAAAATAAAAATGCTTAATTAATAGAAACAAGCGAAAGTATAGCAGGAAGCATTATAGAACGAACGAATGAACGAACGGAAGAGCCAGACTTGGTAAACAGACGGATTAAAGAAAGAATGGAAGTTCCACACACCGTCACCACCTTCGTTTAGCGGTTAGTCCATTTAGTCCGGACGTGCCAAATACAGCAAAACATCAGAACAGCCATTTACCTGATATCTTCGAGTTGAGAAAGTACGGATCCGGTTGCCATAGATTATCGAAAAACTCCGGCGGAAGTATCACGTGATCGTCGCCATCCTCGAAAATGTCGTCGTGCAGATCCAGCCTCGATTCCACCCACTTCTGGTGCACGAACATATCTACTCTGGATATGCCGGTGCCGGTGTTGATTTGTTTCGTGAGATTTGTGTGTTGTTGTGGTCGGGCCACGGTTGGTCGGTCGGCCGGTCGGTCGGTTGGTTTGTTTGTTTGTCGGTCGGCATCGAACCCGTTGGAAAGGAGCAGGCACACCAACAAAAAAAAATGGGAAAATTGCATTATTAATCGATTGCTTTCCCATCACGCCCAAACCTCCCCGATGAAGGGTATTTTTTCCACAAGGTTTTGGGTTTGTTTGTGTTGATGCAATGGAAGGTTTAAAGGGCCGGCATGCATGCGTGGTAGTGCATCGAGGTGCAACAGCCTTGGGCATCAACCATTTAGGAGTCACAGGCAGGGTTTGGAGGGTATTGTGAAAAAGGAAGAAAAATTAGCGAATGAAACAGCAATAACAACAACAAAAAAGCAATATTTAGATGTACGATTTGATTGTGAAACATTTATGTATGTCTTCTCTTTCCCTCACTCCAAACGTGCTTGTCATCTCTTTTACTCTATTTGTATTTCACTTTATATCGTTCCTAGTGGTTGTCCCCCTTGTCACTGTGACAATCGGCAAATCCCGTGCAATTGCACCGGAGGTGACACCGATGTCACGGCGGAAGTAGGCTTGTACCCATTGGTAATGGAGCCACCGCGACCCACCCATGCAATGGATTGTTGTTTAGTGTCGGGTGGAGCCCTAAACCCACCCACCACTATCCGGCCCGTTCAACGCAAATTGGCTGGCGATTCGGGGCTCGCGGGGTTGGTCTAATTGAAGGACACCGGGCCCAAATTGTGGTGCGCCATTTTGGTGCCACCGAAGCACCGACTGGCGCGGTGGTAGTGGTGTGGCCACCGCAAGCGCACGTCATTCGCGGCGTGGATACTAAGGGAGCACGGTGTGGTAGTAAACCGAGTGTGTGCATTTTATGTTCATGGCCGCCGTGCACCGCCCGGGTGCATGAGTGTTTGAGTTTGGAATGAGTGAACGGAACAATAAGTAGCGATCGAAACCGACCGTCAGTTAGGTTTTGTCCTTTCTGTACTCGAAAGATTTCAATCGTAGCAATCGTTTTGTATTTCTATGTTGGGCGACTACGATTTATTGGTGGTTGACTTTTTTTATGTGTTTTGCATTTCATTTGCTGATAAGATTAGAAATGTTTGCCCAAAATTTGGGATTTTGGTAACGATTTATTCAAACGAAGAAGTTTTATAAACTTTAATGTGTTAATGTTCAAATAAAAAAACCATTACACTAATATCTTTACACTAATTCTTAAGCAAGCTGTTAATTATAAAAATTAACTTTAGCTTAAAGTCTTGACTTGTAGATTTTATTAGTTTTGATGTTTTGATATGTTTCAATTAGCAATGTGCGAGCCAACCAGAACCTAGCGGGTTGGAGCCATCCGTAAGTGACCTGATCATGTTCGATAGGTACAAACTCATAAACTTGTTCGAGACCCCAGGGCTCTCATGATTAAAGAATTGTCAGAAAGACCCTATCACTCATAGTTTTGTGATCCCTAGTAGCCCGTTTTGACACTTTTTATATTAAATAAAAAATGTTAAATAAAAAAAAAATAATTATAGCTTTAACCCCGGAAGACATTATGCGCTTTTCACGTTAACACTAGAACCACCTACAAGTGCGATTGTTGAGCATCTTAAATTTGACAGAGGCGGAAGAGACCCAGGAGGTTGAAAGCCTCTCTAATAATTGACAACAACAACAACATCTTAAATTTGAAATATTTTCTAAGGGTTCGACCATTCATTTTGTCCATTGCTTGAGTATGAAAATTAAGGATTTACCTAAATCTGAATTACCCTTTAGTTTTGAACAAAATTCCATGTTTTTGGCAATCTCGATCGATGGGGTCTAATTACAAAATGAAATGTTGATGTAATGAAATTGTGGCTGAAATCTCGATTTTTTACAATAACTCATGCAAAAATGAGTTTTAAAAATCAGGACGGTGCAATTCGAAATATCCGATCTCAAACTTGACGAGCCATTGTGATCCGTCCGGTCGAAGATCATTTTCCCTAATCCTGGTCTTTCTAGTGTAGAAAGTATGATCATGCATCTACCTTGATGGGATGATTCTAATGTTGCTTGAATCTGATTCCGCCTCGTGAATCTTTATGAATCGTTCTATCGTTCTATGACCTGAATGAATTAATATGAATGTTTATTCTTACAAATCTTTGAAAATTCATGATAAATCTTGGAGTGATTTATGATTCACTGAGGAGTCATAAATCTGTTCAGAGTCAATTCCTCAATTCAATCATTTGAGTCTATTATTTGAATTACTCCTCACTAAAGATAAATATGCATAACTCTTCTCAAAAGATTCATTAAGCATAACACTGAACGATTCACGTTCGAAGTTGTATTTGTGAATGATGTACCTTATGATGTACTTTACTGTTTAAAATTGATGGAGACGAATCATATGCAGGTTAGAAAAAGCTATTCATTTAAAAACCAAAAAAAACCAGGATCATGCCGCTGCACCGCGTATGCAAAGGTGATGTGTGTACAATATATTGGTTTGGTTATTTGTTTGCTTAGCTGCTTTCGATACCTAAAATCCATATCCTCGACATTTATGGAATTGATATCTACCACGAATATACTGAACTCTACCACAACCGGGCTGCCTTTTTGTGACGGTGGCCGAACCTCTGAAACGAAGAGAGAAGAAGAGGAAGAAATCATTAAACAAATATTGAATGAAACAAAACCCGGTTGATGAGTACACTATTGAAATGTTTTTGGGGTTTTTTTTCCCAAAAGCACCCATAAGCGGATCTCTTGAGCAGGTCAGCTCAAGCAGGCAGGTAGTTTCAAAAATAGTACGTTCTGCGTACAGCTGTACGCCGGTTCCGGTTTTCCATGCGTGCATTTATTTCCGGACCGGAAGCACAACGCACTGCCGGGGGTTTGGATGGCTGTTATTTACCGTGCCAAACGTAGAAAGGCACACCATCGCCAGCGAACGTCTTTCCAAGGGCGCTACGCTGCAGTGACCTTGGGAACTTATTACGAACAGTGGCGAGTGCGCGCGGGTGCAACCATAAATAAGTAGGCACGTTGCAATTGCACTTCCGAAATTCGTAAAACATTTCCTCGTTCGGTTTCGCGTTCTTGGTTTACACCAGGAGTGGTGACCGGTATGAATGATGCGAAAGAAAGCCGAAGGTGCGAAGTGCATTTTAATGAATCTAATTAGCTATTTTTCGCCACCGGGAAGTTCTTTCCTGAAAGGCACGAAAGAACATTTATACAATCGAATTGTGTTTTGCATACGAAGTGAAGTGTGCTGGTGCTTGATTTATTTCCGTTCTTTATTAAACTAATTGCGCTAGCAAACTGGCGCAGTTACATGTTTTGGGCTGTATTTTGCTAGAGGAGATGAATTTTATTCGTTTATCTCTTCATCGGAAGCTTTTAGATTTTAATTGCACACGCTATGAGACACCTTTTCACTCAACTTTAAACCGTTATCGTTTTGTATAGCTGTTTTATGAAACAACTGTCAATTTAGCACATGCACCGAAGCTTTCCACTGGCTTATGCACAGCCATGCAGAATCTATCTTTTATGTGCGCTGTTACTATAAAGTGCGAGTCCTCCGGATCAATATTTTATATTCACAGACATTCTCAGCGCTGTCGAAGCACTGAACTTCGTAGAGGCAATAAAGAGCTCTCATAACTTTATCCGAATAGTCTTGGATATACTAACAAAGCGTTTCGAATATCACTTATTTGACTGCCTGCTGATTGCGGTATCACTGGAATTGAAAAGACAGATCCCATGGCTAAACGAGGTGCCTCTAAGGGCAGCTTTTTCGAGAGATCGATTCCTCTTCCCGAGTTTCTTGGCACTCCACATCAGCTTTGCGTGATTCGCTGGCAGAGTGTGTGGAGGAAGAGGATGAACTCGTGAGGTTCCTGTATTCCATCTAACTGCATGTATCCCTGGAAGATCGTGCATTCATTCGTATGATGTCTAGACTACTGTCGAGCCATAATGCGAAGAATGCGCACCTTCAACTAATAGGAATGTCCAAGGTTTGTAGATGTTGCATTGGGGTTCACGACATCAATCACATCCTCTGGTCATGCGTTGAATACGATGTGGTAAGATCCGGACTTCTAGCAGCATTTTTGGCAGCAGAAAGAACACCTGCTGTGCCGATTCGCGATATTCTGAATCAGAAGGTCTACCAGTACGCACGGATTCTGTTCGACTTTGTCAAAAAGATCGGAATCACCCTATGAATCCTTTCCCATCCTGTAGGTAGTACGCACTATTGTCCATTGTTTTGTTGTTTTATAGTATTATTCTTGTTTTTACAGCAGTAGTTTTGTAGCACTTTTGGTGTCTGTTATTGGTGACGCTTACGATACATCTCTTGCGTAGAGATCTGTAGGACAATATCCACCACATATAGGACCAATCCAAGAGGAGTCCAATATAAGATATCAGTTGATATCCGGGATATATATGCATGGACAACAGTCCGTTGGGAATCTAGATGGCGCTACAACCTCTTCAAGATTTTGGCCTGCTGCAGGACTCATTAACGTCTTCACTCCAGTTCAATTTGGACCTATAACGCCTCCTCTGTTCATGTGGAGGACTTAAAATGGCTTTCACGAATATATCATCTGGGCAAACGTACAGGATAGGGGTGTATGTAAGCTATAGCTATAAGTAGTTTAGTTTAACAATGTTAGTTAAAAATGGATAGATGAATGGATTGGATTAGTATGTAAAATTGTAACAATTGTGTAATTATAAAATAGCAATTAATTAAGAGGTTAGCAATAATTGGGGCTTTGTTTTTGGCTTTTATTCCACTCTTTCTCTTCCATTTCACTAGCCCACTAGCGTCTTAAAGCATTTGGCCAAACAAATCATACTTTTAAATTAAAGTTATGAAAATCCCTCCCCTCCAGTGCAGCACAAATTCGTTTCCAAACAGCAGGCAAAAGTAATCGCTACAAATGGACCAGTTGTCAAGTTGCCAAATTGTCTGTTGAAAACGGAACATAAGCGATAAGCGATATTAAGGATCGAATCCTTTTTTTTCATCGGCCCTCACGGCCATGCTATCCATTAGATAGACAAAGAGAGAAAAAGAGAGCGGATATTGTTTACCGTTTCATTTCTTAATTAAATACAACCCCGCTTCAGCAGGTGGATTTGTGTATTTTCCACTGTGGAATAGTATTGTTTGTATACTAAAGCGGGGTAAACATTTGTTTGCTGCTTTGCAGTTCGAATTATCAATACGGACGGCTATCGTTCTGTTCTAATCTGAATCAATCAAACTGCACATCAAATTAGAAATTACCAAAATGATTGGCATGCTGAAATTCTAAACTTATCGATGGATCCATTCCCACTGCGTTGCAGTTTGGAAGAATAAAAAAAATAGATACGATTAAAGACGTCTAAATGTTCTCCAATAATGCAATCACTGCACGATATTTAACAGGTGCATTAAGTCCAAAAATTCAATAAGTCAGACAAATTGATGAACTGTGTTTTTTATATTTAATTTGATAGACTTAACATGGGCAATGACGGGTTTGTTGTTCGATTGGTTCGTCAATTTTCTATGCAATTTTCCACTTATTAAGCTTATGTGAAGCTTTAGCTTTACACGCCGTACTATATTTAAAACCCTTTTTTCCGTACCGAACTTTCGCGTGTATAACAACACCACCTTTTGTATCCACAGTTTTCTGTCGAAAAGTGGGAATGGTTCTATACACGGAGAATACGTTTTTCAACAGATTTTGACGGATTTGTATACCCTAACGAACTCAATTCATTGGATCACATTGGATCTATTGAACAATTTGAGAGTCGACTCCTGATTTGAATGACTCCTCATTAAAGATTCTTATAAATGAGACTTCGCAAGAGATTCATTAAGCACAACACAGGTGAGTTTCGTTCGACTGTCGCTAAGTAGTATATTACCAGCAAGCCAATAACTGACTTTCTGAAAGTAAAAACTCTCAGATAAATGATGAATTGCCTCCACTAAATTTGAACACGCAAAACGGAGGCGTGCGGATGGCAAGATAATGGTCAAAATTAGGTAGAACTCACTGGTAATTGTCCACATTTATCGAAATTTAATCGAAGTATTAGTCTCCGTTTGCTGCCACAGGCCTAAATTAACATAGCAATGTTCAGTGAGGCCAAACAAAACCAACGGGTTTCCTGAAGAGCGTAAGCGATAAGCCCTTGGAGTGTTGACAAACGGTTGTTTGAACATATGAATCGAATTTCAAGTTCATTAACCGAAACTGAAGGGTTTGTGATTGTGGAACAGATCGAGTTTTGGGGTTCAGGAGATTCAGGAAGAATTATAGTCAGTGGTTGATTTTTCATTAAGAGGAGTTGTAAATCTCATGAAAATCGACAAAATAATGATGGCCAATTTCTACATCAGTATCCTGTCAGAAAATCCTGGAACTAGTCCCCATTTTACTAGTCTACTATGGTCTAGCAGGTTGGTGTTGTCACGGCTATACATTTATTCGATCCTCACATTTCTTTCGTATTAAAACATGAAAGCACTTATATACTGTATATATCTTTAATATACTACTAGAAATTTTCCGCAGGTCATCCCATACATAAATCAGAATAAAGAATTGAATCCAGAAACATAATCCCAAATGGATTCAATTTCAACAGAATCCCAATCGGATCGAATCCTTTTTAGGTTCGGTCAATTCGTATCCGATCAGATTGAATCCTTCAAAGGATCGGATCTTCAAATCTTCCGAATCCCAATCTTCCCATCACTACCTTGCGGTCCGTATTCGGGGAATTCTTATAAATTGGCACAAAGTTTACAAAATAACACACAATAAGAGCCAAATTTCGTACTACAGCTGATAGCATTTTGGTTATTTATTGCAAACCATATAGAAGCTCATGTGGTATATTGCTATAGCCGCATTACAAGCAAAAGAAAAACCACTGAACGCTTCCCACCACCACAGAAAGATTGACGTGAGTTAATATATCACCACGTGGATGCAGCTACTGTATTAGCCGAAGAGGAAGAATTCGCGCATTGAATAAAAGGAAAAAGGAAAGACCATAGTGCCCCACATCACGCAATGTGGGTTTCCCCTCGTGGGAGGAGGTCTGAATGGACAACAAATACTGGGAAATGGGGTTTTTCCAAGACGCGCAATGGAACCTCGGGCACCGACATTTTGATTAATAAATGATGCAATGCAGTCGAATGGATTATTGTGGTGTGTTCGGTAGGTGTTGGATCACCTCTCGCTCGATGCTATAGTTACGATTGGCGAGTAGGATACTGAAGGCTACATTTGCTGCAGCACCAACACTACGGGGCTGTATGGAGTCGTTTGCCGGCGCTCCCAAGCCTCGGGGTTGTGTTGGAATACCAAAAATGAATTTCGCCACCAATGGACCAAACAGGATTATTAGTTGTTTTGGCAATCCAGTGGGTGTTAATTGATCGCAGGGTCATTTATATACACAAGTTACTTGTTTTACTCGTAGTCACTGTGCCTGCAATAAATGGCTGTAAGCGGAGATGTTGTGTGATGACTTAATCAAACGCCAAGCTTTGAATGTTTATTCTATTCACAGTATATTAATGTTGGTTTTCTAAGCGAATTATAAACTGCTTATGTGTGATTTCATTGTCCAAACATTTATTTTCTGCCAACTGTTTCAACTTCGCGATCTCGCTTATACTTAAAAATGTTGCAAAATGGCCACTTTTTACATACTGTCGATCGGTTTAATCGCAACATTAGACCCGAATTTCTCACATCTACCACCGACAGCAGTTCCAAACAGAAGGAAATAAACGAAAGCAGCATCCCAACGGCACAGATTGTCCAGCAAATCAGTAAATCATTCACATCGAATGCATGCACTGTGTCTTCTTTGGGCTTTTTAAACCGGTTGCTCATCTCCAGTGTGTCTCCCTCGTTGTGGTTAAACCAGTTCCGTAGGATCCAATACCGGAAGAGATCACCCTCAACGAAAGCGGTCCAGTGAAAATCGAGCAGTTCGTCAAACGGGGAATAGTAGAACAGCAGGAACGTATCCTGAAACGGAGCTATACGTTCCGGTACCAAATGCAACGCATCCCAACGAATGTGCATCCACCGTTCGGCGACATCGCACGGTAGAACGACGTGACAGTTTGCTTCGTCAGCCGTCAGTTCACGGTCCGGTATGTCATGCTCATGCAGGAAAGTAACCGTGCTAATCTTGTTCACGTATTCGCTGACGTAAACGGGCCAACCGGATCGATTCACCTCGTCCACTGTGCGGAACTCGGGATAGTACAATACCTGCGAAAGTCGAGCGGTCAGTATGGACTGATAGACGGTTACGAGAATAAGGCTCGCGTAGATGTAACCGGTCAGTATGCAATTACCAGCGGAGGTGTCGGTTCTGGACCTCGGCGGTCCATTGATGAACGTCTGGAAGATGTCAAAGTTAACGCTGAGAAACGTGCGTCCCTTCAAGTAACCGTAGCGTTGCAGCAAATAGCTCGTGAGCTCGGAGACGAGCAGCAACGCAAGCCATACACTCCATTGAAAAGGGTCGGTTAAGAGTCGGATGAAGGGAATCCGACCACTTCGCGGTGAGATTATGCAGTGATAACTGAACTGCCTCAACGAAATGCGCCGAACCGGATGCGTGTTGAACGTATCGTACACGATGCCAAAGTCCATCGGTTTATTTTCCCGCCATTTGTGCAGATTGCCCGTGTGGATGCGGTACCGTGCGTTGATTCTGCGGCTCATTACGTCGATGAAGTACCAGTAACGGTTGGACTGAAGCATCCGGTCTGTTTCGTCCCCGCGCGTGAAGTATATCGAGAACTCGTAGCCGTGCAAGTTGCGATACTGTCTTTGGAACAGTTCCTCGAGCGAGGGGAACGTCGGGCGATCTGGTCGATGTAGGAAGGTTGCCTGCTTAAACGAATCCATTGATACGCAATCGAACGTTCCCATCATATCGTAGAAAAGCATCACAATGTTATACGGCCGATTGTACTGCTTGAAACGAAACAGGTCAAATGGATTCTGGTTATGATGAAGGAACAGGACCATCACGATGAATCTTGCATTTCCAAAACGGCTCACTTTCCAGCTGAGAAACGACTGGAACGCTTGGAAACCCTGCGTGTTGGGGAGATTTGATTCTTAGTGCCGCCTTTGCAGTGCGAATCCGCATCACCTTCACTTACGCTTGGCAAGTTGTTGACGAATATGATGAAGTACTTCTTGGACGTCATAAACTGCTCCATTCGATCGTCCTCCATGTTCACCTGGTGGGCACAGGAGTATTCGTCCAACCCGTTCAACACGGTACCGAGGACGTCATTGGCCTGAGGATCTTCGTGGAAGCGCATGAACTTTAGCTGATAGACGTTATCGTTTGCACAGATTGGTCGAAGTAGCTCCAACAAATATCTAGCCACCGGTGCATCTGGACGAAGATATGACCAACTCCAGGAAGGTACGAAAAGCTCATGCTGAAATGCGCTAGTAGCTTGCCAACATCCAATATTGGTGAGGAGTACTAGCAGCAGTGACCATTCTCCTGCAGCCATCGTAGCCGGACTGATGGAAGGCTACATTGCCACCTTCGCACCAATTGGAAACCTGTTTCCTCGTGCTCCGAATTATGCAGTAGAAGACACTTTGAATAATGAAAAATCACACTTTTGATACCGGGATTTGGTTGTTTATTAAAATTGACTTATTTGTGTTTGCAGGGGAAAAGGATTTTTTATTCATTTTCCACTGTCTTACATACTTCATAACCCTGACATCTTTTATATTTTTTAACTGCAAAAGTATGATGTGAAGTATGTGATGTTTCGAGCACTTGACACTTCTGATAATTTGACAACCATTTTAAGGTCAATTTAATCCATTTTTTGACTCAGAGGTGACTTAATCCAACACTATTTGTTATATGGTACCTATTATACGTGGATTCGAAGATACGCAGTTTTTTGTAAATTTGAAAGTTGAGTTAGTTTATAGAACAAAATCTAAGAATAAAAGGTTAAAATTAGTCCAAAATACCTTACTTTGCATTGTGAAACATTTGTATTTAATTTATTTTAATTTAATATTACAAAGTTGTCACCTGATTTGTAGAATATATTGAGTGCAGCGAAGAAAGTCAACCATCTGCCTTTGAAGTATAAACGATGTTACTCCCGGATGTGACTCACGCGGAAATTCTAGTTACGCAAATTTCTCTCGGGTTACAGGTTTTAGGTCCGCTATAATGGCGTGTCTCGGGGACTGCCTGTACATATATTAGTATCAATAGATCAATAATTTTACTTATTTCATTGCCTTTATATAGCATTCCATAACTGGCTTTCGATGTGTTTTAATACATAATAATCAACTAGAGCAGGGTCTTTTAACTTTAGTGCTTCTCCTCGTCTTCTCATTTTAAATGATTGCGTTATGTAACGATTCTTGTCCATGAAAATGAACAGATCGTTCTAGATTTATTTTCACCACATAGCTAGTCAATCAGTAGATAGATAGATTCTTAATTTATCCTCATAACCTACCAAATTTCACGATGGTTTTTAGGATGGTTTTTTTTCTGTAAAAATACGCACTTTTTTCAAAGAAACATTCTCCTGGAAATACTATCAGCCAGTTTCTAAGGTTTATTCCTGTTACTAAATTAGTTTTAAATAACAAAAACACGGTTCATTCACATCTGATAAAACGAAATATGGAAACGAAACATAAATACCCGAGGACGCCGATAAATTTCCACACCAAACAGTGGATATTTAGTTACAATTTTGAATTTAACGGTAAAATCCATACGACATATCGATATCGCCACAAATCACCCCATGTGTGATGGGTTAATTAAGGGTAAATCAAGGGAAAGTTAGCAGTCGTTTACCCATACATGCAGTTTTGACATGCTTACAGTGGCAATTTGGAGTATCCTAATTTTCCCTACGTTTATTGTCTCGTTATTTAATTAAGGGAAAATCATTCACGGATCATGCTGGCATCATTCACTAAGTCTTACAATCATTTTCAAGGCATAAATATAATAATGAAAACACGGGTTTAGTCGTAGCATTGTGGGACGCCATCACACTGCCTCTACAATCAACGAGCCCAGGGCTATAGCCCAGCTATAAGACAACTCCTCGAATGTGTAAATTCACTGATCCGTGCTTGACTGAGTCCTTGTCACCGGGGAAATAGTTCGGATGGGATCTTGTACCGGTGCTCTGCTGTGCGGTTCCGATACCAAACACAGTCTTTACGCGGTTCTCGACGTACGCAGATGCGGAAATACGCGAAATGCGAAGTTTTGTTAGCATTCACTTCGTGTTTTGCACTTTTTGGTAAACTTACTGTAGTTGATAGAGACTTTTATTTTTCTTCTAAACATAAAAATATGAATAAGAATAAGTATTCGATCCCATAATACGGCTTATCAAATATGTTTGAAAGGAGATTCGAGATAATGGGGATGTCACGAATTCATACAGCCTTTGGAAATATGCAATTAATACTTTTGAATTTTAACCTTGAAGGGATTTTTGGCACACCAGAGCATTTGTTGATTTTTGATGGTTTAAGAAAAATATTTAAAAAGCATCTCGAGACAAAAACTGTCCACTGATTGATTGATTTAACAGATTTTAAAATCCAATGCTCAGTTTTCTCCCGTCTGATCGTCCCAAATACACCATCTGTTGTTAACGTTAGCCTACCTTTAACATAGTCTTCCGGCAGTACTACCCGTGGTTTGAGTGTGTAATTTTTCGCCGCCAGCACCTCTGTCAGTAAGCTGCAACGAAACGAGAAGAGAATATATATATGCGTGAGCCGCTGGGTGGTCTAGAACTGGGTAAAGTAAAATCGGAAATGAAACCGATTCCGTTACATCCCGGAAGTGTTATTACTCTAATGGTATTAATCTATTATTAAACGCCCCGTTTCAACGTCCTGTGGGGTGTTTGGGACACACGCAAAAAAAAAAACACAACCTTCGATCGCAGCTCCGATAGCAAGCGAACCCCTTTGGGAACCCGGCAGAGGGAGTGTTTATACAAAGCGCAAGTGTTGCGCCTCGTGTGTGTGTGTGCGATTTTCTTTTCGAATTTTTTGTTCATATCCATATAGCTCTCTCATTTGTAGCGTATCCATGACACACATAGAACACTGACAGTTCTGGTCACGATCGAACGGTCGAAATGGCGCGAAAGGGTGTTAGCATCCCACGTGTGACCGCGAGGCGTGTCAGGATCCTGCTGGGTGGCAGCATTTCTGATGGGAAATGAATTAGCATAAAATGACGATAATGCGAAAGAGCGTTTCGGGGCGAACCGCACGTCCAAAGTTCGCCATTTCAGCGACGTAACTTTGTTGCACGCTATCGGTGCAATTGACAGCCGCAGACAACGGTCGATTCGAATGGCATCGGATGGGGCTAGCCGGACAATTTCCGTTCGGGGCATGAAATGTATCGACATGCCGAAAGAAAAAGCTTAAGCTCTTCCGTGGACGAATGAACTGCTAGCGCTTGGCTTGAACCGAGAATCGACTAATTCTTCTGAAGTACCATATACCGGTCAGTATTGTCCAGCTTGAGTTTGCTCAACCGGATGTATGATTCTTCTGACATGACGACATGAAACAAACAAAAACGGCTCACGTTTTGGTGAGGCCAATCGAGGATTGAGTGTCCGTTGTAATGCCTTTTTATGAGATCGATGAAATGAATGGAATGGCTACCAGTAGATGCGTCATAACTACATCAGCGACTCTCTTCCACTCAAGCATAAAAGGTACTTTGGTACGTTTGCTCAGGAGGAATGGTGACAATCAATTGTTAATGAATAAACATGAGTTGTCGGAGTGTATGGAAGTTAGTTTAGCCAGTGCACTCCAAAATAAACCGACTGCAATTTTAGTAGCAGCAACTTCGAATCAAATATGAGGAATAATGAGCCCCACCGTTTGATGGCTGAACGCCGAAGGAATGAAATATTGAGAAGGGATGAAGAAAGGCAACATACTGATTGCGGTTCGATCAGCGTTTGTTGGCACCGATGCTATCCAACATAACTAGTATGTAGAATTTAAAGTGCGATTGATGGTAGAAAAGAAAAGTGCGATTTATGTATCTCGAAGAAAAGGCTTCATAAAAATAATTTTACATAACGTCATGCTTCAATTTAAGTTGCGATTATTGTTTTTGGTTTGCGAAAGTTGTTTGTTAATTTGATGGATATTTTCAATAAGGTATACCTATACCGATTCATTCAAACGGTTTTTTGCATGACGAAGGTATTATATAAATATTATAAGAAATCATATAAAGAAACCATAGTTTCATTATTTTCAACTGGATATTAAATGTAGATTGCAACAACAAAACTTTTGTTTGGTGATCCGATCTTCTAGTGTTTGTTTTACATCGGTTTTCAGATTTAATTCGAACCCACAAAGGATGTTCAATTACATCCAAAGCCCTGTGCGTTATCATTTTATATGTTTAATAACGGCCCTGTCATTTATCCCTTGGGACTCATTCAGTTATTACGTAACGCAAAATTTTACAATTTGAGACTCCCCCCTTTTTGTAACAATACATTCGATATCAATACTCTTTTGTTTTTAAAAAAATGTTATTTTCTTCTTAAGTAATACCTTCAATTGCATCTTATTTCGACCAATGCAAAACGAAACTAGAAACTAATTCCTAGTAAATTTTAATGGTCACACCATATCGACCATATGCAGGAGCATATATACTAATAATTTGAAACGGCTTCAGCAGCTTCTTCAATCGTTATAACCTCGATGCTGCACTTCCAAAACAATGTTTTTTTTTACAGCCAATCCATATTTTTAATCAATATGATGGTCATGACTTTGATGATGAGAATGGCGAGGAAGTCATTTTCCTGAAGTCTCTTTGCACCTATTATTGATCTTTTGTTTCTAGCACGTCATTCATCACTTTTCAACCTTGCTTTTCTCGGATAAAATACAGATTTTGAAGCACTACATACAAGCACTGATTATAATGTCGCACGCATGTTCTAGTTGTCAAAAAATGATCATAGTTCCGAAAGTGAGTGTCCGAGCACTGAATTGATACACGATGAAAATAGAAGTGCTTTGAGATAGCTGATACCTTTTTTTTTGTTAACGGGGAGATAGCTGATAGCTGATATTGGGGCATGTTCTAGTAGATTTTAAAATAGGCGCCGCTTTTGCTCAAGACACGCGAGGATTCTGAATCTGTTTCGAGCTCTTCATGGGCAATAATTCTTATATTAGGCAACGTGTGACAGTAGATATAAATTGGAACCACCACTACACACCTAAATTAAAAGAAACATCATCTGAGTAAACATCACATCGTATCTGGACTGAGAATCTAAACCTTTGATATTAACTGGTAGATAGATAATAGGATATAAATTTCTATAAAATTATTATTATAATTTATTTTTTTTATAAATGCACTATGACACGCTTTAATCTAAGTTTTATTTTGTTAAGTAATAAAATGTTGAACCCATCTTCCTCATATGCAACAAATTCTAACGCTAACTCCCTTCCCGATCAGCGCTACGTAATAAATGGATGCTCCCTTATAAAATAGACTACTAGGACTAAAAGAACAGAACGAAAACATGAATATTGCTGCACAAATTATTAATTTAAACGTTAAGCCTCAAAGACTCAAAGATAGGGTATCCTCAAAGATTCATGCATTTTCAGATTTATGATTATTGATTCAGATAGGAGTTATGAATTTTTGAGAATTCATGAATTGAATTTAAGGATTAATTTGATTACGTTGGAAATCACATCGCCTAAAAGTTTGCAATTATTGTACAAAGACCTCTTTATATACTCTGTACTCTGAAACGTAAGTAAAGTAGTTGATAGAAAAATATTCCTTTACGTATAATAACTTTGTTATTCAATTCAGTTATTTTTTTCGCACAATTTTACTAATGAGAAATGTTACAGACGAAAACAAACAACTAGCACGCGACCAACCAGCAACCTCGACCTTGTGGTTGGCCGTTTTTCTATGCTTGCCATTCATTAACGATACTCATCGAGTTTTGACGCCACCTAATGGTTTTAATCAAAATAAATTGTATTATCTAAGGCAAACATCTAACGCACGTAGTACTCGCGCATGAGGGGCACGATGACAGAAGCTGGTGGAATATTTTTTTTATAATTGTCGCCCGTTAAAGCACGGACCGGGCCTCGACTTTGGCCGCGAAAACATTTCCATCCGATCAAAGCACGGCGAACCTAAAACAACAAAAAAATAAAAACAAACCCTTGAATGAAAACATTGCACGATGGCCATACAACTGTGTGGTTTATGGGTTTTGACGGCACGAAAAGCGACACGGGCGCGAACATGAAAGCGCGTTGATGATAAACGGACGATAATAACCCCATCATTTGACAATCCATTCCGTTTCAATTCAATCTCACATCGTTCGGCGTGGTTGCAGCACTGTTCGGGCTTGGTGTCTTCCGGGATGATAAAATGATCGGATTTGCACGCATCTCGACTAAAGCGGGGGCAGATATATGGACGGTGCTATTTTGTTGCACGGTCGTGCAATTATTTCACGTCCGGAAGCGACAGTTTGCATGTGTCCGGATTCATTGCAGGCAATCGAATCGTCCTGTTATTATTCTATTGGGCCGATTCGTTTGTGTTTAATACACTGCGGGATTAGTTCTTACCCTTACGGAGAAATAGTACGCCAACGAGTGGATGGCTCTAACAGAAGATTTATCTGCAATATTGTCGCATCGTTGCAAGAAAAAGGTAACAGCAAATACAAGCAATTATGGTGGACGATATTCATTTTTGAATGATGTTTTGAAACTGTCTTGAAAAAATGTTTTCTCCACACAGCGGCGGATCAAACGGTAGGCGGAGTAGGCGGTCGCCTAGGGCCTCACCGTGTTGGGGGCCCCAAAAAATGTGTGTCGATTGTGCGATTTTTGAAAATTTCATTTCATTTTCAAATTTCATTCATTCATAGCACAAAATTTAATTGAAAAGGTAAAAAATTGATCAAAAATATCTTCCTTGGTTATATAAAAACATTTGTTTCTATGTGATAAATTAAATGCAGAAAAGAATATCGACTTTGTGACTCTCAAGTATAAACGAAATTGCACCAGGACCAAGAACACAAATTTTCCAGTTAGTGGAGAAAAATTTCTTCGAAAACTACCAGTTTCCGAACGTATAATACCAGGAGAGCATCCACGGAAGAGGTAGCTCCTTATACAGCAATTTTGCTTAAAAACCGCCGAAAGGTATGCAATGTTTACACACCAACTTTGCATACAAACCAGTTGTTTTCAGATTTTCGATACCAGGAGAGCATGTTTTTCAAGAGGTAACACCTGGTACCAGCCGAGTACCGGGATGTTGCACAACACATGTTGCACAACACATGTTGCGCAACATATGTTGCGCAACATCTGGCTTGCAACATATGTCGCGCAACATATGTTGCGCAACATCTGGCATGCAACATCTTACATGCAACAACTTGGGATTGCAACTTTGGTCGAAAACCGCCGAAAGGTATGCAATGTTTAAACACTAATTTTCCCGTTAATCGAGAAAAATTTCTTCGAAAACTACCAGTTTCCGAATGTATAGTACCAGGAGAGCATCCACGGAAGAGGTAGCTCCTGGTACTGCGCCGAAAGGTATGCAATGTTTATACACTATATAAACGCCGTAAGGTATGCAATGTTTATACACTATATAAACATGTTTATACACTATATAAACATTGCATACCTTGCGGCGCAGTACCAGGAGCTACCTCTTTCGTGGATGCTCTCCTGGTACTATACATTCGGAAACTGGTAGTTTTCGCAGAAATTTTTCACGACCAACGGAAAAGTTAGTGTTTTAACATTGCATAACTTTCGGCGGTTGTTGAGCAAAATTGCTGCATAATTTTACTCGACCAACGAGAAAGTTAATGTTTAAATATTGCATACCTTTCGGCGGTTTTCGACCAAAATTGCTGTACTAGGTGCTACCTCTTCCGTGGATGCTCTCCTGGTATCGGAAATCTGAAATTAGCTGGTTTGTATGAAATTTCGTACCAACCGACGGGAAGTTTGAGCGTGATGTAGGATGCTTTCCGTTTCATCCATCTGCCTTACACTAGCGATCGCTCTCACGAGTTTGATAGTATGCATTGCAATAGTGATGGGCAAACTTATTCCGCACTGCAGGTGCCACCTCTTGAAAAACATGTTTTTCTGGTATCGCAAATCTGAAAACAATTGTGTTGTTCATGGTCTTAAACATCAACATGAGTAAAACAGGTTTCTAAGAAATTTCTCTGATTGTTACCGAAGAAGTAAACCGATTGAAAACGGTACCTTGGGCGAAAAATCGTAGAAGGCGTTGGACTAATCAGGAATCGTAAATGTACGTGAGTCATAGAAAATGTGATCGAAGTAGTGGCGTTATGGCTCTCCTTAGCGCATACAAACATTTATATATACTAGACCGGTTTACAGGGCTGCGCAACAGAACTCTGAGGTGTACGCAATGGAGCTTTCTTTCCGAGACTTTGCTGGTGTTGTTAAATCATGTTTGAAGTACACTTCCCTAACACCGATAATGCCGTAGCAAAATTATAGGCCCCCATTAAAAATTCAGCCCTGGGCCTCCAAGGGGATTGTTCCTCCACTGTTTCCACATATGGTAGAAATGTAACTTTTTGTAAGGATTGTTAAGGAATTACATTGGCGCATTATTTTGGAATTTATAGAATTAATATTTAACTGCAAATGTGAGTTTTAGGTTGAGAAAATTCATAATAGATCACTTCTCCTCGAGTAGTGATCGACGAATTATAGATCAAAGCTCGAAATCGGTATCGTTAACGGATATTTCGGTTGTAAATTATTTTATCAAAGAACATTTTGATTTCATTCACTACAGCTACAATTGGCACGCAAGCAACGCAAGAAATTTCAAACAACTGGCCATTTTCGGAGGGTTAGAGGGTTACCTAGAAGATGATCATCCAGGCAATTGATCCAGCTTGATTGTTGTTGGATGAGAAGCCCAATAAAGATCAATTCAACAAACATGTCTTTGGAGCTACGAATATCTTTGCCAAGAATGCCAAGAGACCACGTCACGGCTTTGAATAGATGATTTAAATAAACCATTCCTGAGAGCTCGAGAAACTATACGATGAACTCACTCTCGTACAGCGAATTAGACTTGTCACACTCTGATGTCTTTAGAATGACACTGGGCGACTCAGCACGCAAAGCTTTCTTATATGTTCACAGGGATAAGACAGGGATAAGGCCATCGGAAAGGCAGGGACATCAGTTAGACAGATGATAGTTCGACTCTTGTAGCAGATCATGATCGCGATGCGGCCGTAGCGACTGAAGTTAGTAAGTTTTTGGGTCCTTTTTCCTATCTCATTGCAGATTACCTCAATCTATTTGATGTTGAAAAATTATCGGTTGTTAATATTTCAATATGTTCATAAAAATAAGAATTTATCTTTACTGTATTGATGAAAACATTGCTTGATTTTAGATTTCTAGACTTAATCTATTTTGTTATGGTAAAGTGATATGTTCAAACCAACGAGAATGTCTTAAACGTATTCTCTCGTCTTGGTGTAACGACCTTCTACTTAGTCATGCCTGTTATTTCTGGCTTACTAGATTTAATTTTACCACGTACCCGGATAGTCAGTCTTTCCTACGGAGGATTGGTCCGGATGCGAGTTTGGAGCGGTCCTATCGTGTGAAAATCGACGTCGCTACCAATACACAACCGGCCGTGTTGTTTATACACCGTTAAACGTATTATGCCATACTTTTACGCCCAACCCACGGACATCATTATTCTTGCCAAGTAATACACTAACGCAATAAACAACACCTGAATCGCATCACCCGACAGCCAACCATTTCGGTAGGATAGTTACCATTCCACCGAAAACAGCTTTATTATGACATACGTACGGCACACTATCGAGTCGCGTGTGTCTACCCGTTTCGGTACACTTTTCTGCTAGGGCAGGCATCGCTTCGAAAGGAAAATAGAAAACAAAAGTTTTGCTCCTTCCTTCGTAAATTGAGACTTAAATTTCGTCAAACTTCAGTTTATGCTGCGCTTCTTGGGCAGGTTTAGTTTATCCAAATGGCTGATGGCGGTAAAGTTTAGTGACAGGGAGAGAGACAGAGAGTGCTTGCGAAGACAGAAAAAAAGAACGAGCCGGTCGGTTCCTCAATTTTATTCACCGTTCTACCGAACAAAGGCAAACCACGAGCAATGTGCAAAGTTTGTGGAACTTTTTCCACCCTGTGGTAGGCACATGGTTTTAAAATAATTGCACCGCGGCACGAAACCCAAGAGGCCAAGATGAAGCCCTGCTTTGCTTATGGCTAGCGTCCGGTTTTATGGGTCATTTCTAGGGTCATCTTCGTACAATTTATGATTTTGCTCGCACACCGTTGTTTTGGTTGTCGTCATGCGAATTATGTCTTAACATTTTATAGAAGAAATTTGGAAGAATTTAACAGCTAGATGAAGAAGTCTTATTATGATGTTTTGCTGTTTAGAATAATGTTAACTTTATATTTAAAACATAACAAAAACAATAGATGAAACAAATTTGGGTTTATTTTTAAATTATTCTGAGTTATTGTTCGTAGTTTTTTAAACGACCACAGTAAAGAACAAATGGTTTAGGATATAGACTTAATAACGACTCACGGCAGTCAACTATATAATGCCTTATATTTATTCCTTCCTGCGTATAAGGTTTGCAAATGGCTTTAAGAATTTTTTCTTCAAATCGCTTGTGTAGCATCAGCCAAATTATTGCCATTTCCGGTGTAACAGTCGACGATAATTGCAGTTTCACTGCTCTAACCCTTATTATACACCGACGGGCTAGGCTGCAAACGGTCCCCCAGAAAAGCGAAGAAGCAAAGTGCACTAAAATGCTCCATTTTCCATTCGATCGTTTTGCACGAAAACTAAGACCATTTTACAACGATGTGTAGTTATTTCGGTTCTGTTCGTTGTTTCGTTGTGCACCGTTGGAAAGTGACGGGCTCGGAAAATCCTCCACGCGGCTTGCAGAACACACAACGTTCAGTGTCGAGATGGATCGGAACATGATGTATGTTTCCTTTGCATGCACTCGATGCCGAACTTGAAGATAAGACCGCCGGGAGACGACTCGTCCGTTTGAAAGTCGACCTTTTTTTTTTTGGAGGAGGAGGGAGAGTTCGTTTCGTCACAAACAAGGTGCTTCTCACGGAAGAAGGCACCATTTCAAGGTATCGTTTGTACACTTAGAATTTGGTTGCCATAAATTAACACCAACCTGGGACGAAAGAAAAATACTCGCTTACAAACAACTGGAATGAATTTGCATTTACTGTTGCAGAGATGTCAAACATACAGAAGGCGAGATAAGTTTATCTGTTTCAAGAAGGATTAATCAAGAAGGTTTGTGAAATTCTATTTTAAATGTTAAATGAGTCAATAAGAGAGTTGAAGTTTGTTAAGCCTTGATTCTTTAAAACATTATTAGTCCTTAAAACTATTTATTCACGTAAGATCCCGTTTCAAATTTCATAATTTCGTCAACCCATCAATGGCAGTTTTTAGTAACTTTGAACAAGAAGGTGTCCACAAGATCATGTTGTGCAAACACGTGAAAAATTGTCTCAACGAAACAGTAACTGACGAAGCCTCAAGTTGAATTCCAAGAGTTACAATTTGTCAAACTCTTATTGGAGGTTTATCTTTTATTGTCTCAGGTAATTCATTAGGTAATTAGGTAATTCTCTACAGTGTTTTCGCCGTGGTGCAATTTGATGTGGGACACTCTTTTAAACAAAAATGAATTAGCCAAATAATTAGTAAAATTAAGAAGTCTTTAACTTTTACGAATAATAAAAAGTTTGTCTATTTTTTTAAGTGTTAGCAACTGTACCAGGTATTCAGTAATCAGGTCTATACCAGCAGCTATCCGGTTTTCACAGGATGTAGACGGTAACCATAGTTATTCGGGATTCCCTTATATTATTCAACTACCACTAAATAAAGTAAAACAAAAAGTCAAAATTTGGTAGGCCTTTTTCAGATTGTGGTGCCACAAACAAATAAAATGTATCACGGATTCGAAAGATGCTCTATTGCGAAGTATGTTTACAACTACTACTAATCAAGCTACTAATAAAGTTGTTGCTTTATTTTTATCGCGCTATTACTTATGGCTACTCACAGTACACTTTTTTAAATTTGTCCCACCAAATTAACTCACAACATTATTTTGCATCCACGGGTGCGAGATTTTGATTGTAATTTTGCATATTGTCTAGTAGAATTCCGTGATGGCTCATTTCCAGTATAGCTTCAAGATATTTGGGTTATTTGAAACATTTATGGAAACCCCAAGGAGTGACATAAAGTTGAACAAGCAACAAAAAATTCACATTTATAATTCGTCTTCGTTTCCTACTTCGTAAGCCTTCGTCCTATAGCATAAACTGTTAAGGAATCGATATTTAGAAAATTGCCTTTGTCAATCAATTAGCGAGGAACAGTAATGTAAAATACATTAGCGGCACACATTCTTTGATATTTTATGCTTCAATAACAGATCCTATTGAAGATCCTACACAATAACACATAATTGATTTCACAAAGTGATACAAATTTATGAGGGGATGAAACTTTATCAATTAACAAAGATGGTTTACAGTCACGAAAGCGTACATTCCGGCAAGTTTTTATCGTGCAAGATCGTTGGCATTTTTGTGAATTCGTTTCCTTAATCGCTTCCTTTCGTGACGATCGATGAGGTGCTGCGTGGTGAATGTAAAGAAACATCAACGTCATCCAACAACTGCTGCAACGATAGGTTTTCCTTGCAGGAAGTGTTTTTTTTTATATTTTGCAAATATATAACAACCTTAATGAAGAAGTTTTACTCTCTTTCAACTCTCTACTTAATGTGCAAGCCATTTAAAAAGCAAAGCGAGGAAAAAGAACTGATGAAGTGCACAATAAAATTCAAGTTTTTCAAATACAAAACATCGCCATAGACAAGATATAACGAAGAATGATGTGAAAAACTGAAATTTATTGACGTTCAACATTTCAGCGTCGGTGTGTGAAAAATTAAGAGCCATATGTTCTGGAAACACCATTCAAAGGAGGAAGAAAAAAGTTTGGCCCCAAAAGAAACCTGTCTGCTTTATAAATAAGGCACAGCACATTTTGCTGGTCCGGTCAGAAGGTGGAGGCGGTTGAAAGTCGATGCCAATAAAATCGTTGCTTGTGTACAAACCCATTCCAAGGGAAAGGCAAGGGAGCTCCCTAGTTGGCATCTTGTCCTTGCCCGAAATTCAAATCTTTGCAAATGGAGCCCATCGGCCCATCGAGCGCTGTATGCATTATGCAGCGCGGCAGGACGGAACAACATAAGTTCGAACCATTTCGGATAGCCACCGTGGAGACGTTGCTGCGGCCACGAACGATCGTTGAAGAATCGGAATGGCGAACTCCACCGGTGGACGACATTGGCAGATGTCCCGAAATAGATCAACCGGTGCGTAATGGTGGAAATCAGTGTCCATTCCAGTCGGAAGACTGTCGGGAAGGAAAATAACCGCATTGCAAAACCCGGAATCAATGCATCCGGAAGTGTGGCACAAAGGCTATCGCGCCCTCTTTCCACATAAAAGGGCCACTGCTTTATGGACGTACAACGGCGGGTTTATTTATTTATTTTACCCCTGCTTGTTTGCTGCGTTGAATTACCTCTGCGTTTTCTTTTTTCCTCACTCGGTTTGTGCCTTCTGGTGGCATCAAGCCATGCCAAGGAAACTGTTCACGCATTCCGGTAGGTCATGGTTCCGGAGTGCCGAGCGGAAGAATCAAAACTTCCACCGGTTCCACCCGAATCCCTAACGTTCCACTTTCTCCCAACGGATGGACGACCTGGTGAAAGAATGTTAGCATAAACCTTCCCCCGGCGTATGCAGAAAAACGTCAAACTTTCCATACCACGCATCACCACGTTAGCCCTACTTCAGGGACAGTAAGTGAGGGTACTCTCCCCATTATGCCTCCCAGCAGGTGAAATGAATGGTGCAGGAGTTTGATGTTTGTTCACGAGCCAGCGCAACGCGCACGGCAGAATCGAACCAAGCGCTCATGAATTATTTATAATGGGAACATTTAATTCCTTGCTCCACGGGCCCCTGGCAGGGAAGCGGACCATTGTTACACACGTTATCCTGTCGTTGAGTCCATTTAGCCCCACCAACCTGAACTCTGCTCTGTGTTCCGTATGTTTATGGAATGCGTCGCTGCAGACTTTTGTGTGGTGGTATTGAAGGCGATGGCCTAGTAGCAGGTATGCTAGAGCTAGTCCTTACACCTGCCATCGGCACGTGCGTCTTCTCTTCCGCCGGCATTCGGTTATTAGCACATGCTTAAGAATGCTACAATGTCCGTCGTGTATGTAAATAAAAACGATTTGATGGTGGTGTTTGCCTATGTTGATAGGCTATCAGAAGTATTTAATTTCCTTAAAAAAATGACATCAAAAAAATAAATAAATCTATCAATACAGAAATTGCCATCACTTTCAATTTCAGATACCAAAGCCAGAATAAAGCCTAGAGGGAAGAAGCTCTTTGTACTTTGGATACAACAGACCTGGAAATTTAATAAATACTTCCGAGAAGGGTAATACTTTCAAACGCAAGCCAGGTTAAGGCCGCAGATGTAATCTAAATTCGAATGTGATCTAAATATTTCTTTTTTTTGTGAACCTACAACTCCAAGAGGTGTCTAGGCTTGCCATTTCTGACTTTCATTGACTTTATTTACTCGTAACTGAATCCTGCGTACGGCTCTAACAGTTTAGTAGTTGCTAAAGATGTAAATCTAGAGAAAAGTCTCCCTCATCATTTGGTGAATGGACATTGTTACCGTGCAAATAGACATGCAGCGATTTTTCTCAGTGCGAAATTTCGCAAAGTAGCTCAATCTTGCAAAAAACCCATTTCGCATTGGAGACAATTTAGCGCCTACTGAGGCTGTAAAATAATTACATCGACAAGCCGTTTTTTATATGTGAACTTATCATCGCATTTCATCGAATAGCATTGCGAAATGTCTCACTGAGAAAAATCGCTGCATGTCTATTTGCACGGTTAGGCGTAAGTGTCAGATGAAGTGAGACGATTTTGGTCGGTGGTTGACGATTAGCGAATCAAGAATGTCCTTTCATTCAGGACGTGTGGCCAGTGGAGGATCAATCCCCTTGGAGGCCCAGGGCGGAATTTTTAAAGGGGGGGCCTATAATGTAGCTACGACATTATCCGTGTTAGGGAGGTGTACTTAAAACATGATTTAATAACACCAGCAAAGTCTCGGAAAGAAAGCTCCTTTGCGTACACCTCAGAGTTCTATTGCGTAGCCCTGTAAACAGGCCTAGTAAGCTAGTCTACTACTGTGTCCGAAAAATAAAGTGACTTTTCGTTTTTTTTCTACATGGTTTTTTTATTAGGCCAAATTAAGGTCATTCCATTCGAAGTAATCCCCTTCCGATGCAATGCACCTCTTTTCCCTCTTCTGCCACTCCTCGAAGCAGGTGGAAAACGCGGATGCAGGAATGGCCTATAGTTCCGCCGTCACTGCGGCTTCTATCTCCTCGATAGTGTGAAAACGGTGTCCCCGAAGCGGCCGTTTTAGCTTGTTGAACAGCCAGAAGTCGGCTGGTGCTAAATCTGGTGAATACGGCGGTTGCGGAACGATATGACGGCCGATATGAGGGCGGAACGATTGTTGTGAAAAACTCCCTCAAAATGATGGCCGTATGGGAGGGCGCATTATCATGGTACAACAACCAGCTGTAGTTTTTCCACAAATCCGGCCGTTTTCCGCCGGCCGGAAATCCCAACACTTTCCGAAAGGTCTCGTATCGTCAACTGACGATTGTTGACCACCAAATCCTTGATTTGGACGACGTAGGGGTCGTCGGTCGAGGTGGATGGACTCCCCGGACGGTCCCCATCTTCGACCTTCTCACGGCCATTCTTGAAATCACTGTACCCTTTGTACACATTTTTCTTCGACATAGAATCTTCCCAAAAGGCTTTTTGTAGCATCCGCAATGTTTCCGCAGCGTTTATTTCATTGCGCAAACAAAATTTGATACAGGTGCGCTGTTCCACAAACTTAACATCTTGGTCAATATGGACAAAAACACATGGCGCAGCTCCGAAAACAAATTTTCACTACTAGCCGGGTTGATGTTGTGACTTGAAACTTGGCAAATGTGTCAAAAACATACAAAGTGACAAACGAAAAATAAAATCAAGAGGCTGCTTTAGGTGCGCGAAATTTGACATCTAGTGTCACCTTACTTTTCGGACACAGTAGTATATATAAACGTTTGTATGCGCTAAAGAGAACCATAACGCCACTACTTGGAGCACATTTTTTACGATTTACGTACATTTACGAATCCTAAGAAGTCAAACGCCTTCTACGATATTTCGCCCAAGGTACAGTTTTCAATCGGTTTGCTTTACGATAACAATCAGAGAAATTTCTTAGAAACCTGTTTTACTCATGTTGATGTTTAAGACCATGAACAACACAATTGTTTTCAGATTTGCGATACCAGAAAAACATGTTTTTCAAGAGGTGGCACCTGCAGTGCGGAATAAGTTTGCCCATCACTATTGCATTGCATACTATCAAACCCGTAAGAGCGATCGCTAGTGTAAGGAAGATCGGTGAAACGGAAAGCATCCTTCATCTCGTTCAAACTTCTCGTCGGTTGGTACGAAATTCCATACAAACCAGCTAATTTCAGATTTCCGATACCAGGAGAGCATCCACGGAAGAGGTAGCACCTAGTACAGCAATTTTGGTCGAAAACCGCCGAAAGATATGTAATGTTTAAACACTAATTTTCCCGTTAATCGAGAAAAAATTGTTCAAAAACTACCAGTTTTCGAATGTATAGTACCAGGATAGCATCCACGAAAGAGGTAGCTCCTGGCATTGCGCCGTAAGGTATGCAATGTTTATACACGAACTTTGCAACTTGCAATGCAATGCGCCGTAAGGTATGCAATGTTTATACACTAACTTTGCAACCAACTTGCAATGTAAGTTTGGTGCATGCAAGAAACTTGCAAGATGGCGCCCAACTTCGTACTTGCATGCAACAAACTTGCATGCAAACTTGCATGCAAGTTTTTGCATGCAATTTCTTTCATGAAAACTTGCATGCAAGTTTGCATGCAAGATTGCATGCAAGAACTTGCATGCAAACTTGCATGCAATATTGTATGCAATATTGTATGCAAGAACTTGTATGCAAACTTGCATGCAAACTTGTATGCAAACTTGCATGCAAACTTGTATGCAAACTTGCATGCAAACTTGCATGCAAACTTGCATGCAAGTTTTCATGCAAGAAATTGCATGCAAAAACTTGCATGCAAGTTTGTTGCATGCAAGTATGAAGTTGGGCGCCATCTTGCAAGTTTCTTGCATGCACCAAACTTACATTGCAAGTTGGTTGCAAAGTTAGTGTATAAACATTGCATACCTTACGGCGCATTGCATTGCAAGTTGCAAAGTTCGTGTATAAACATTGCATACCTTACGGCGCAGTACCAGGAGCTACCTCTTTCGAGGATGCTCTCCTGGTACTATACATTCGGAAACTGGTAGTTTTCGAAGAAATTTTTCTAGATTAACGGGAAAATTAGTGTCCTGGTCCTGGTGCAATTTCGTTTATACTTTATAGTCACAAAGTCGATATTCTTTTTTGCGTTTTATTAATTACATAGAAACAAATGTTTTATATAACCCAGGAAGATATCTTCGATCAACTTTTTACCTTTTTAATTAAATTTTTGCTATAAATTTACTCTGCTGTTAAATTCCCAAAAATCGCACAATCGGCACAAATTGTTTGGGGCCCCCAACACGACGAGGCCCTAGGCGACCGCCTACTCCGCCTACCGTTTGATCCGTCGCTGCGTGTGGCAATTTTGGACATGTCTATGAAAAGTCTTTAGGAAATCGAAGCGGCTGATGTAGAATATGGATCCAACCCGACCTCGGCCTGTAGTGTACGTATGAACTAATGCAAGAATGCATCCTCGAGGTTTAGAATACTCGACTTGCGAACCTGAACGGGGACATTCTAGTTCATTCGGAAGAACTTCATCGTTCTAAGACGTCATTAGACGTTATTCACCGTTTACTACTAAAATATATGTTTTCAAACCCGTCACCATTACATCTGAAAGAGTTCTACGAAACACTCTAAATTGGTAACTCCGACGTGATATGATCATGCTACTTTCTGCTGGTATTGAAGATTACTAAAGGTCAAGACTAAGAAAGATATCTGGAGTATCCTCCAGAGTATCCTGGAGTATATGGTCTGTGTAGAGATAAAAGGTTGCATCTGCATGCTGAGATGCAGTTAATCAATCAATCAAACCTCAGTAATCATTAGAAGGATTTTCTGGCTTGCTTTGTTTTTATTTTTCCGTAGCTGATTTGAAAGTTCTGCTTACAGGGGATTGGTCCAGATAGAGTGTTGGTCCGGTTCTATAGTGGAAACCCGATGCCGCTACCAACTGTACCACCAGGCCTCTCCAAGCTAACACACTAATTAAAGAGAAAATAAAAGCCTTTTGCGTTGAGCCTTTTTTCAAGTTTCAACCAAACGGTTTGATACCCCGAGAAGGCCTAATAAATTCCATAACCAAATGTTGTATCCAATTATCGTCAATATACAATTTTTCAATTAATAAATTTGTCATTTATAGTTACTTTTACTAAATATCAATATAACACTAACCGGAAAAGACATTAAATAGTTGCCAAAAAAAAGAGAAATAATCTATTTGCATCATTTCTGCTTCTGGTACTGGCGAAAAAACCGAACTGGGTTGGTCTAGCCCATATTCAACGTCAACTCCAAAATCGTCCCCTTCTCACCGACATCACCAACAAAGGATTGCAAAAGGGCATTCAAAAAAGTTGACAGAAAATCAATGACTTCCAAACCCACTTCCGCACTGACGAAGCCAAATGTCGCCCATCAATGCCCAAAGTTCAACCCGTCTGGACATGTTTCGATTCCTTATCGATGGTCTTGTATCACCCCGTGAAACACCTGGCCCTTGAACGGATACAGCACTCAGACTAATCACCCAGACAGCTTTCGGTTGACGAGTCGGCGAAACATTAAATGCAACCGCGTTGTTAAGTTCCTTTTTTTCTCACGGGTGCTTTAGTGAGTGGAATTTCTTGGATGAGCTGCTTAATTGTTAAACCCACACGTTAGCACTCGTCCTGAACGATTATGGTACCATTTACTAATATTTAAACATCGTCCTTGTTGTCTTGTTAACTGTTCCCACCCATACCGATCAGTGCAGTCCGATAATCGTAACATCGGAATCGAATTAATTTCAGATCGCAAATGTTTTCGGCCGCCTAGGAGACGAGCTGTTTGACACATCCGAACGTAGAGCACTCTAATTCACATGAAGGGGTTTTGGTGGCTTCTACAGCCCCCCAATTGTTCGAAGGTTAGCTTGTAGCGGCCAAAGCATTTTTTTCTCTCGTATATTGGTTCAAGATCGATAACTGCTATGAAGGCGCCTAAATACAAAAGAAGAAGAATAACTGTGACACGACCGCTACGGCTGACGAACACAGCTTATTGAAGACTTGCTGGTGCTGCACATGCAACCGCTGGCCTTCGGTTAGTCATCGATAGGCTCGCGAAAGCTTAAACTTCGCTGTTTGATTGCCTTTGCGCCGTTAGACCTTTGGAACGGGTTGCAGTCAAAACTGCATCCACAATTGCAGCATTACCCGTTTTTATACCAACGTCGACGAACGGGTGACTGTAAAAAAAAGCAACAATAAAACAAAACAAAACCAAAAAATCAAAGTAGAAATTGATTTTCCCTTTACACCGACGAACAAAGCCGTTCGTTAGCTTTTCGGAGAACCGTAACGACGGTATCAGCATGTGGCGAGTTTTGCTTAAGCACCATTTTTATTATGCATTATGTCGTGTATTATGGGATCGATTCTTCACGCCATACCGTCATCGGAAATCCTTGCAGTGAACTTACAGCAGGCCAAATCAGGCGTGCGTGCGGGATACAACAAGAAAACCAATTCCACACTTCTCACGGGCAAACGTAATACCATCCCCGAATGGCGCCGAGCGCTAAATAATATACCGTGATTATTGTGCTTCACTTCTAAAAACCAACGACACGGTTTGTGGCCGTGGATGGATTGAAGATTACAGATAGTCATGGTTCAAGTTTTATAGGTTCATCTCGGTGAACTTATTTTAACGTATATTTGATTTAAAAGTACTTTTTTCGAGACAGATTCCCATTGCTTCACTCACAGAAAGTTCTATTTTCCTTACGATCGTAAGGAGCTGTTGTAACGTAACATTAGTTATGCTGCAGTGCGTAGCAAACTGTAAGTTTAAACCAGATGATAGAATATTTTTGACAAACGCATTGCATAAATTAAGGCGTTGTTTTCCCTGTGTACTCTGTGGACTAAGCTTAATAAAAAATATGGTGGTATGTTTGTGTAATATTGTGATATGGGTCAGCAATTGTCTGATAATAAGTATGAGTTGTTATGTACGTTAGAATCTTAACAGTTTGACAGCGGTTCATTAAAGTTAGAGTGCTAATTCATAAAAGTTTAAATCATCCGTTGCTATTCCTTTCCCTGAAAGCTTAACCAAAAAATATTAATTTCATATAATGAAGTATCACCATAAAGAAAAGAATTGATTACGTACGATAAGATGATGCGATTTCTTTATGCCAAACCTTAGACTATCACGAAACATCTGTTCAAAAAAGAATGAGCAATCTTTTTACATTCAAACTAGCATTGGATGAATCTGATTCAGATTCATGAATCTAAATAAATCCTTGAACTGAACGAAATAATCTGAATCGCTATTCCAAAGATTCATGAATCCTCTAGAAAAGTCAGCTCAAATTACGCAATAGCGATTTAGGCAAACGAATGCTAGTAGTTCTTATGTTCATTTAATTTGTATAACAATTTTTTACTAATTATTTCAGTAGCAGAATGAATAAATAAATGTTGCTGGAGACCCCTCAAGTTTCATGAATCTTGAGGATTCACAAATTTTTAAGATTTATGAATCTCCTCGCATTCATGAATCTTTTGAGAGTCGACTCCTGATTTGAATGATTCCTCACTAAAGCTTCACATGAATAACTCATTCTAGATGAGTCATCATCATCTCAAAAGATTCAGAAATACTATTACTATTATTTATACTATTACTATAAATACTATTTCAGACGATTCGATTCTTTCATGAGTAACCTTCCGACGTTTCGTGTTTCCATTAGTTCATGGATCACAAAGAGCAGAGTATTTGAGTAAAATTCGCGAACCCTCGTAGAACGACTGAACGAATAAATTCACAAACCACAATACAAACTACAACTATTCAAACAGAGATCGTATCGCCTAATCGTATCTATTAAAATGTTTTTAGTTGGATTATTAATAATTTGTTCAAATTAGTTTATTAAACAATCAATAATAAGAGTACCAAAAGCCATAACAAATTGAATTCATTAGTGTTCTACTAATTCCTTTTGTCTGTCTCAAGTGTTTCGTAACAAAATGTATGTTGTCCCATTAGTAAAATTATTGAAATAAATACTTCAATAGTAAAATTATTGAAATAAATACGTAAATAAATAAATAAAATACTATAATAAATATAATAAATACCAGAAATAATCACTTCGCTGGGACCGTCCCATTACAATGAGCAATGAGTTGTAAATCTGGTAGGTTTAGACAATAAAAACAGTACAGAAGTAAAACAAAATCCCCAAAAACTCACCACAACACAAACAGCTGCACCAGTGCCAACGTGATCGTTGTGCTTTTGGGAGTGCTCCGACTCACGGTGGCTGCCATTTTCCCGGTTGGTGCCGTGCTTCTCAGGCTTCTGGGTGGCCGGTGATGTTGGAGACACACCGTAGGCTCCACCGTCTCCGACGTCGCCACGGCCGACGCCGCCGCCTTCGACGTTGCGGTCGCGTCCACTGCTCTCGTGGTCGTGGTCCGGAGCTCCGCTGGGTAGAGTTTATAATCATTTCATGGTTGTTAAGTGTGTGGCACGCACCGCCGCCACGTCCGGTTGTGCTTCACAGTCACGGAAAGCCACGTTTGCGTGTGTACGTGTTTGAGTGTGTATGTGTGTGTGACACGAATGTGTGCTACATATACACTGATTCAGGTGCGGTTTCACGTCACGTCTACTACTGGCTCGTCTTTCGAGCACTCGCACTACACATCATCACTGGCACTGCTTTGCTTGTTTTGGAGATAGATCACTTTTGGACGCGTGTACTAGAACCACCTAGAAGGAACGATATTCACCGGGTTATTAGCACGAGCTCGAGTCCTCCTCCTCGGGCGGCATTCATTCTCAACTAATCGTCACTTCCGATGGATGTCAATGTAAGGCGACGCGCTTCGCTGTAGCCTGAGATCGCCACAGCACGTGTCGGAAATGGACGCTAATCAAGTCGCGTACTGCACTGCCCATGGTCACACTTGCAGGGCAACGGTTTATCATTGCTGCTCTGAAGTTTGCCGACTCTTCTAACTTGCACTTTGCTGCCCGCATCCAATTTATGCACGACCTGCCCACTGGCTGGTCGATGCGCCGTCCCAGCTACAGACACGACGAAGGAGTTGTGCACCGTCGTCGATCTACATCTCACACTGGCCGATCATGATGGGAATAGACGATAAACGTTGACATGACATCTGTTACGTAGCGACGGCCTGCTTACATTCTCCTCCTCATAAACACTAGACGCGTTGTTTATACTGCACCGGCCGATGATGAAGCACGGAGACACTGCTTTCGCACTGCCAAACGAAATCATACGTGTATTACGACTTCTGCTCCCATCGCTGACAAACGACCAGTGACGCTACCAAACGACACCTTTTTTGCCGTGCTCGCACAGTGGCAAAGTGAACATTTGCATAATTTATCGTCGCGCTAGACACAGACGGGTAAATAATAACGAGGATGTCCCTAGGGTGTCCTTGTCCATTAAAAAAAAAACAACCGGTTGATGACCAGTTTGGTCGTTGGGCGATGTTGGTCTGTCGTGCAGGTTGAGAAAATGAAGTGGTGTGAAGTATTGACAATTAACCCAACCCTATGCAACAGGTACTGGACGTACTCATCTCCAGACATTGGGCGGAGAGTTTACGAACTCCTTGACACATCCCACAGCAAAAGCGAGTTAGTGCCACCAGAGGATGTTGAACAAATTTGTTAATTATTTGGAATTTATTGGATCACACTGGGATTGCGTGCCCGATGGAGATGGAACACTCGTACTCAAGGTGCGGTTGTACAGGTGTGATCGTATGAGAACGTTGGAACAGACGCCTACTTGGTTCATATTTTATTTTGCCCATCGGTTCGACCGGTTACCCTTTTTGGATTTAGTTTGGTTTGACGTGAAACGTCATGATTCCTTTATGATTTTATAAGCCATTTTGTTAGTCACGTTGAAGACTGTAAAAAACCCGAACTAATGGCGTCATTTACCGTGTTTTATTTCACCAAACGTTTTTTTTAAATCATGCTCCTAGCAATTGTTCATAACCTTTAAACATCTACACCGAGTTTGTAAGGAGTTATTTTTAGTCGTAATCGTTTGGCCATTCATTATCTCACGTATGTGCGTACAACATCCATATTCCAATGCCATCCTTTAAAAGAACGACCAGCTACGTGACTCTTAAGCCCTTGTTTTGACCAAAGGAAAACTTCCAATAACTTCCTTCCAATGGGATGCTACAAGCTGTAGACTGGGGAAGCAAAACCACAACACGCTTTCATTGTTGGGACATGTGTTTTTGCCTTTACAACCGCCAATAAGATGTCGTCCGCCCCAACTACCCAGGCACGCAACGCCTTAAGTTATGCAATGTGGTTGTATTAAATGGTTGAAGCCATCTCTATTAAGGAACATTTTAGCGGGTTAGTAGTGGCAATTTATTATCTTAAAATTAGTTAAATTAGTTAAATTAGTAAAATTAGTCTTAAAATTAATAAGATTCGATTATGCATTTTGTTATAATTTAATGATAAATTATAATTCATTTCGTGGCTTTGTCAATGTTGCGCGCCAGCAAAATATAAACGAAATAAAAAGCAACAAAAAAACCCCCAAATCATTCCAGATCAAAACGTAACCAAAAATGTGGAATAATCCATCACCTTTTAGATGATTTGCCTCACACTTTGCTGAAGCTTCCCGCTTCACAGTGTCTTCAATTTCTAACGCTAATTATATCCCAGGAGATTGCTTTCTTGCCTGCTCGTACCCCGTTCTGCCAAAGGATAGCAGCACAGTTTCCACTGCTTGCGAGCCAGTGCAAGCCGCCAAACACAAACCACTCTTATCGAATGACAAACCAATGGTCGATAGCTTAAGGGAAAAAAAGGATGTAGAGTACACGATGGAAGCGACAAATCGGCAACGACCTTTTTTTTTTGTTCGATTCCTCTCGATGTCTCGACAAGCAGGACAGCAAATCGTTGGATCTATTTATCCTTTAGCGAATTGAGGGGAATCGAGTGCTACACACTAAAGACACTTGATTTATCTCACTTGAATTAAAATCATTAGCCAAAAAACAATGTGCTTCTACTCGCTTTAAAGTAACGTAATGATAATGATGACACTGGTTGTTTTTTCCCTCGATCGATTAACGTTACAGCTTTGTAATGTTTGTTTGTTTTGTTAGATGGAGTTTTTACAATTCTGTGACGGTTACAACGGCCACTAACTCTAGCGGAAGGTAACCGATCCGGAAACACATACAACACGCAGGGAAAAATAAAAGGGAAACAATAGCAGCAACAAAGCAAAACAACACAAAAACCCGCACATCCGGAATTATCGAATCGGGTGCCTGGGAGAAAGGTCCAGCAGCACGGCAAACCATGGTCCCTATTTATAGTGCACCAATCAATACTTATTATATCAAATGGTATCCCATTTTGCGTTCGATGCACTATTCTGCATTCGGTCGACGATTTTAGGCGGCCGTTTGCCGATTGCGTTGCGTTATACACATTTCTTGGTCTTTTGTATGAGAAAATGTATCGATAACGATGTAAAAAATTAGAATTTAAATGTGAAGCGTGTCAGTGGAACATTATTTCAGTTCGAAAAATGTACCAAAAGGGTAAAAAACGTTAAAATGAGCTTATAATATTTTAAAAAATTTAAATTTAATAAAGGATATATTTGTTTTTTAAATTTTACGTTACAATAAAAATTATCAAACGTTGTCTTTTTTATGCATTTTTGCTCTTTTTTTCCTCCATTTTGCTTAATGATTGTAGAGATACCCGTTTTTAGCATAAACATTAAGTGTCATTAGCGGCATATTTAGGTTTATCCGTTTTAAATTAGGTTTCCGCTCGTAATTCCATGATTAGCAACGCAACAACGAACAAATAAAACACCAACCACCAGCAGCAAAGGGTAAACTGTGAACAAATCGCTAGACAAACGCGCCTTTTTTATGGACCTTTAGCCGGAAGTAGGTTTCGCGCCTCAACACCCATTTATCGACGGCCTGTAGTTCCTTTACCCTCTTTTGTATCATCCCATTTCCCACCGTTTCACCGTTCGGAGTTCGGGGATTAATAAGGCGAGGGAAAGCAAACGCCTCGGCTGTGGCCGGAAGTTCTCAAGCACGGTTCATCAAACAAAACACGCATCCGTATGGTTTACCGCTGAATACACACCACAAGGAAATGGAGGGAAAAGCAACCTTTGGTCAGCGAACGAAATCACACCGGTCAAACGCACCAGGCGCCTCCATCAACCACGAATGGCACGAATCGATGATAATATTTAATTACCGCCTGCCGCTGACATGCGAAGGTGATCAGCGAGTGGGTTTGATTTTCATAATCCGCTCACTTATATCCACCATGTACATATATACGCACACACACACACACAATGATAAAAACCAAACACGCGTCACGAGAAATTATTTTCCATCCGATGGCAACAAAGCTGTATAACATATTAATAACAACAAATAACCACCCCCCCCCCCCCTACAGGGTTCGTTGTTTTTCACACACAAAAACACGCGCACACACATACACACAAGCACACATACGATAACACACTGAAGAACTGTGCGCGCTCGATTTCCGAACGGATAAAACGTGCGAACCACCCGACGTACGGCCAACGACTGAAAAAAAGCTTCGCTAGTGTTTGTTGTTTCAGCGCGAAAAGTCGATCGGGTTTTGCAAACTTCGGCACTCACTTCGTGAAGGACCGGGTCGGATCGGGTCCCGCTGATGGAAAATTTTCCCACGCACACGCGATCAGTCGCCGCCGTTGGTTCGTTCGTTGCTTGTGTTTGTTATTTATTTATCATTCCTTTACCATTTTGTGTCGGTGGTGCAGAGACCCCGTGCAAAATGTCGTTTGATCGTTTGGCACAACGAAACGGCTGCAGGTGGAATTCGAAGCAATGGCTGGTGCACGCTTCAAAAGTGCATCAACTTGTGAATAGGGGAAATTTTAGACTGAATCTTGTTTTTTTTTTCTTGTATTAGGTTTGTTTGGGTCTTTTAATACAACGGCACGTCCTTGCTAGGTAAGCAAGGTAAGCACAGGGTTCGTGCTGGCAATGCTAACAGCAGCAAGCCCGTAGGACCTCGCCGTACCCTGTGTCATGAATGAAAAATGTCCCACAATGTGACCATCGCAAATGGCCATCGATTACTGTCAGCCGGGCTGGGGCTGCTCCGTTTCGTGCATAATGCGCTACGGGCACACAGCAGAAGGGAGAATAGGCAAAGCACAACGAAGACACATTATCATCAAGCTTATTGATTACGATCAGCTGACCCACGGAACAGAACGACCCCAAACCGACTCACTCGCTAGCTGTGGTCTTGATTTTCTTTTTGTGCCAGCCCTTATGCACGTACCTTAGCAGCATTGATTGGGAACAAATGGGGAGACAGCCTGGCGTCGGATGGAATGACATTGCGTGACTCCATGTACACAACGGATCCTCTTCCGTATTTTAATAAGCATTTGAACTGCCAACCGTATGGCGGGACGATAACATGGCCGCCACTTAGCGCCAAGTCGGAAAGGTAAACAAAATACCGGGCTGAATTTGATTAATTATGAAGTCATGATAAACAAATCACGATTGGGGTGGTAACGAGTGAGAAGAAACGAATTATGTATTGCATCATCATAAGCTTGTTCACAATCCAATCATTTAGCTGTATTTGCCTTGTGTGCGTGTGTGTGTGTGTTTTCGTGTGGACCATTTGAATAAATCTACAATCAATTAAATCTCCGTTGCAAAGTAAACGAAAGAAAACAATTACAATTACCCCTGCAACTGCACTGATCCGTTTTCCGTCAGCATACCCAAAGAGAACAATTAGACTTTCAACGGCCAAAATTAAAGAGTGCTCTTTCTAACCGCTGTTGCTCTCCTGCTTGCTCTCTCGCCGAATCGAAAGCTCGCTCGATGACTGAACGATATTCTCATGCTGTTCGCTTCTTCGGCGTCATGCGCTCTCGCTCGTGCTCATTATTGGATATTGCGCACACACATGTGCATTTTCTTCGTCAAATTTGCCGTGTGCAGGAGTACATTTTTGCACCGGTTTTTGATATGAGGAACTGGATGATTTTGCAAGCGCGCTGATGTTTCGGATGAAAATCCTGTCATAAGTTATATGGAACGATGTGTAGAAGAAGGTTTAATGTATAATTTTTACTATTCCAAACATTTATGCTTGTAACACTAAACGGTGCCATTATTACAACGAGGTCATTATGGCAACGAACGGTACCGCCATGTATATCACAAAAGGATCGGTTGCTTTAAATTGAAGGATCTGTATTTTGCATCATCCGAAAAAACAAGACACTACACAAGCAACCAACTCCAGTGATTACATCGCAAGTGTTCAAACGTTTTTATTTTATCAACATGAGTGATTTGAACCGCAACGCCGGCACTATCGACTAGCTGCAGTCTGTCTCGGATGGCACGGATGGTATATGACACGAACAATATGCCCCGTACATATCCGTACGTATCCGATGCCTCCCTACTCCATTCGTTTCAGAATGCTGGGAATTGAAGATCTAAAATCACTCCTCTCACATGCGCAAGCTATTTTCATCGCTAAGATTCTCCTCAACAAAATATATGCCCCATCCTTACTATCTATATTCATTCCGGCGGGCCTTACCCTATACGGCCAAAATTATCCTTTTCTGCGAGCTATGAAATCATTCAACTGCTTTTTTATCATTTCGATTATAACATCTCGATATCTGCTTTTCGGGCCCGACTAATTAATGACTCCTTATAATTATTAGATTTAAGATTAGACTATAAGATTCCTTTTGTGAAGCCTTCTGAGCGGACAAATTATTTTCCGTATATGTCTGAACAAATTATTTCCTCTTAACACTATACAATCATTGTATATCGAGCAAAGGATAAACCCGTGACCTGTCGAACGGTGCTGATCTTCTGTGTTTGACCAGTTCACTTTTGTGTCACTGCTTCACACTGTTCAGGACGACTGAAGGGACGTCCTCAGTCTGGTAGTTGGCGGTCAACTGCAGTGGCGGAAATAACATTGGAATCTTACGTATTTTCTGGCCAAACATAACATGTTACTTTGCGCACAAATATGTACACATTTACATTAGCTGGAGACCACAGCAACGTGGTCGCAACGGTGCGTTTGTGAACGCACCATTCATCTGTTGCTACATTGTAATATCTAGAACATAATAAAACTATCTTTGAGATTGTCTGAAATATCTTAAACCACAACAACTACAAAATGCAATTGTTTTTTGTTCAAGTTCCCATAGCTGGGGTTTGTTAAATAAATGATAGAGTTCAGTTATGGGTTGTTTTCTGAAAAATGGTTTGCTGAACAACAAATCGACCGCCTGATGCAGATCGGTAGAATATCGTGCCATAGATGTCGTTATGTAGCCTCGCGCTTCGTATTATACCTTCCAAGGATTATTAAGTCTGCGCGAAGAATTTACCGGCGCAAAAACTTCTCTACTTGTGGCTTGTACTCCAAATTTACATTTAGGTCTTGATCAAAATTCTCTAGCTGTTCCTCCGTTTCTAGCCGTGCTAATTCAAAATCCGAACGAGGGAGAAGCCCTTCATCTGGCCTGGTTGATGTTGCAAATTCTTCATTCGCCTGTCTTTGCGAGCAGCGCCTCTTTTAATACGGTTGTTCTAGAAACGATCCATCTTCCACAATAATCCACGGAACGCCGTTGACAAAAACAGTTTTTATTTCCATTTCGACAATTTCACAACAGAACACAACCAACTCGAAACTCAAGGAATACACTAAAAAAAGACAACAATTGAAAAAACCACAATAAAACAATATCATTTGACTAACTACAAAATCGCAACATATTATTGCGCACACACATTACGCAACATTTTGATGCATCCTCGAACCAAAACCATGACTTCAACGCAGCGGATTAAGATTAAAGTTTCACGCGCTGCGCGTAGAATAAAACGCAGTAGTTAGCAACTCTCTGACACGCTATCGCCGTAGCATCATCTTCAGACGAGCGCCGCAAACACTCATGGTAAGAATCCGTTCAATTCCGCTTTCTCTTCGATGGTTTCCTTACAGAAATACAGACCTGAGCAGGTTGGCAAATATCACAATAATGTATTCCCTTCACTTTCCCCACACACAGCTGTGATATGTGGTAGCAGTAGCAGGACGACAGAAGGGCACATTCCAAGCCAAAGAATAAATGCTAGGGCGAAGAGTAGAGTAAAAAGGACAAATAGTACTGATAGACACGTGTATCACCTCCTCCACCACCTTAATTTATTTTTTTGCCTTTCGCTAAATTTCCGTTCGTTAAATTTTGCAAAAGCTAAAAAAAGCGCTTTAGCCAAGCCACACACCTCAAAACGCGACCGAGTTGAGGTCAAACCTGCTTCCTTTGGCACATAATCAAGACCGAAACGCGACGTCTAAAAACGGTCGCGATTAGTTCCAAGTTTTGGGTCGCGCGACCTTTTGGGTAAAAACGGTCGCGATTATAGTTCCAAGTTTTGGGTCGCGCGACCTTTTGGGCACTCTTTAATTTTGGCCGTTGAAAGTCTAATTGTTCTCTTTGGGCATATTCAAAAGCTTCCATGCAAAGCACGCATGCAAAGTTTCGTGCAGCTTTGAAAGCTGTCAAACTGCTCGAACGTACTCGACTCGAACATGCGTGTGGCAGTGGTGTCAAACGTGTAATAGATTTCTATTCATTTTTTTCGGTGATAAATACGGTGGTTTTTTATGATAAATATAAAATCATATTTATAAAGAATACTTTAGTGAAACAAAGAAAACGTATGACAAAAAAAAATTAATATGATTCGGTTATCTTACGTAGCGAGGGTTTACCAAAGGATTGAGCAGGCGAAGAAAAATCACAGGTTTTTTCGAGTAACGAGACAAAAATCAAATTGATGGTGGCACCATCAGCGGCCCTGCTAACAAATCTTGACTTACGCTGGAGGGATGTACAGATACATGATCAAACTTTCAAAGTTGTAAAAAAATTCAATTTTTCCTTACATTTTTGCTTTGTCTGTGCTTGCATCGATTTCAATACTTTTGTATTAAGATGTATTCTTACCGAAGATCTACCAGGGGCGCTTTTCGGTGCTTTTTGGAGCACGGGCTTTAATTTTGACACGGATCATGATAGTTAATAGTCACAATTTATTTTAATATTGGCTCTAGAGTATTTAAAATAAATCCAAAATGAAGAGTAATTCATTTAAAATCTGGATAGGGAAAATTCATACATCTTCATTCTACAATTTGTCATTATTTGAACTTAAAGTTTAAACTGACTGATCTGCTAAAGGGCCCCAAAAACTGACAGCACCAAACTGGGCTGTTAGAAGTTCTGTTAGTGTTGAGAACGAGACGATATTTCTGTTACGAAACTCATTTTGATTATTTTGATTTGAAAGCAATGCGCTTAACTTGTAACTTGTGGAAGGATCGTTATCGTTTGCCTAAATAAACATATGAGCATCGAAAGGCACGATTCACGAAACCGGAAACAAACGCGCGTGCATAAGGTAATGGGAAAATAGCGCAAAAGCAAGAGCAACGCAATGAACCAAACCATACGAATGCAATAGCTACATGTGGTCAAGCCATAAAAATAGGTAACGAATGTTTACAGGATCGGCCATAAAAGAGGCTCGTTCAGGCAAAACAAATTGCTAGACAGATAGGATATGTGCTTCTAACACATGTTTAGGCAAAACACTGAATCCTTGATGGTTTATCAACCAGATAGCACTTGACTTAGGCTAATTATTTGTTTAGGATCAAAATAAGAATATCGCAGGAAAGAAAAGTCACGATCGACTTCACCAATACGTTTCAAAGTTTCAATACTACATTTACCAATACATTGTTATCAAACTAGTATATAAGAAACGAAATTTTAGAATAAATCATCCTTTTTACACCAGACACAGAACGATCGACTTCGTCTTTGATTTGGTAGAGATCTTGACAGGATTCGAGAACGGATGTTTGCCCGATGCAAGTTGCACTTGGTCTTCTCCGAAGTAATCCATTGAAAGAAACCTCCGCCTGTTTAAAGCGTTTAGTCTTGGTTGGAAATTGGTTGTAACCAACAAGGGTTCATGAACGGATGTTTGCCCGAGACGCACTGCGTTTTGGTCTTCTCTGAAGTAACCCTCGAAAGTTACAATCTTTTGAGTCTCGAGAAAGGGATCCGTTTTCGCGATAAACGTACGCGACCGAAGTACCTTCGCACTGTAGGTCGCAAACTAACAGTTAGTATCCTTTTGACTACACCCTATGCAATATAATCCATCGCATTAGGGTCCGACGAGCTGGGTGGCTTAACATTTTATACTACTGCAGTTATAAAAGTCCCCGGAAAACCATTTTTGTTCCAGAGGGTTTCCAGAGGTTTGGCTCATTCATATATTCCTTATTCAGTTAAATTCTCATGATTATTTGTTTTTATAATGCGCCATACCATATCCAGTTATAACAAATCATTAAAGATTTTTGTGTTTCACTATCAACATCCCAACCCTCAAAAGAGATTTTACATGCAATCCGGCACGATGTACCAAAATGCGTTTGACATCACTGGTTAAAAGCGTTTTGAAATTTGGATGCATGCCACTGTCCTTTGCAGTGTTGCTAAAAAGAAAATTAAATTCTAATTGCAAAAATATGCATGAGATGATACATTAAATTTATTCACAAATGGTTTACGTAAGAGCTTAATTGTTATTATTATCATTTAATCTATTATATCAGTTCTTCACCGTATTATTAGCCGCCTATGGCAAGAAAAGGGTTACATTTTCTCGAGGCATTTACTCCATGTCTTTATACAAATACTAAACCAATAAAATCTTCCTCCGATTCAACACATTTATGGCCGTATGCTGCTTCCTTCCTCCTCTTGCAATAGACTGTCACGACGAAAGTAATACCGGCCCGTTGGTAAAAGTACAAACACAGCTGACCCGCTGACAAATGGGAATCAAACCGTCGTGACTCGGCACCCATTTCGCACTGAACATCGCTTGAACGCCACTTTAGCACGTCGGCTGGCTGGCCGGTGTACACATTTGCATGACCGAATGCAAATTTGTTCTGCCGTCGAAGAAAGTGACCGACGGCTGGACCGATCTGTGTAATCTGCGGTTCGTTTCGAGTGGTGAAAACAGAGCGAATTCCACTCCATTGTACTGGGAGGTTGCAGAGCACGATTGAGAGTGTAGCTGTTTCTGCTTATGTTTATGTTTCACCCGCACGCATTCAAGATGCAAGCTGTAATTTGATGCAACAAACAAAAAAACGGTGAGCGAGGGAAAAGCTATTGAATGAGATGCAGTTTTTTTTATTGCTATTCCCATTTCCATCAATAAGTGAAAGATTTATCAATGAAAATATTAACTTTAATTCTCCTCCATGCAATATTATTTTAATTATGTTAAAAGTGTATATACCAGAAGTTATATACCTTTGCTTTGTTATAACAAAGTGCATTTTTTCTTTACGAGACTTGACGGTGCATTTCAGTGTATATGAATAATGAATGATGGGGTTTTCTTCTAATTATCTCTCGCTTCATACCAAGTTTATCATCAAAACGCTGATCTGTCGTTTTAATTTGTCCAGCTGATCCACCAACGACAGACAGCGACTTCCTATAACTTTCCCTGTTCGAAACGAATGACATCCACTTCCGGCGCGCAATGAGTTGGTGTCGATCGAATGCCGTCAAAAGCGTCCCATTGAAAAGAGACCCACGGACAAAAGAAAGGCAAGAAAATCCGCACCCACCGAAGAGAAACGCCACACATGTTGTGCACATTCGTTTGTCCGAAGGAGCGTTGGGACTTTGTTAGTTTCGCGGGCAGCTGACGTTGCCTGGCGGTGCATTCGGCTGTGGACACAGGCCAACATTTCAGGTACCTGCCACTACATGATGCTAGAGAAAATCAATCATGAGACTTTACTAATGGATCTGTCGGGGAGCATCCCACCGCCCCATCGCACGTAACCAATTTGAAGGCACAAAAGCTGTGCGAATGAGCCGCGGATGACGTGGACAAGAGGATCGGAGCAAGTCTCATGGGAAAACCCAAGGGGACTATTACAAAAAAGTTGTGAAAAACATATTTTCATAGATTGAAAAGATAGTAGAAAAAGGACGTTTAGCTCATTAATCGTTGCATTAATATAAAAATTATATTGTTGTTTCCAGAAGAGGACCTTCAAACTCCTAAAAGCCATGTAATTGTAAGTCTAAACACTGATAAGAGTTCCGATGGTGGTAGGTGGGTTTGTATAAATGAAGAATGAATGTTTATCGATGATTGAAAGGCCACTTGGATGTGAAATAGAGTTGGATTACATTAATTAAACCTTCTTTTAAAAGAACAAACGAGCGAAACATCTAACTATGCTACTGCAGTTCGTGAATAGTCCCTAGGATTAAATATCTATATAGAAAGGTCATTTTAATTATGCTTAATTAATTTAGTAACAGTAACGCAGGTTGAATGCAAGGTAACGCAGTTTAAGCGGAATGTAACGTCGGTGAAGCGAACTAGAACTGCTGGTTGAGTGAACTTCTCGTCGCATGTAGAAGTATTTAGGAGCAACGATCTAGAGCGGAAATTTGAACGACCTACATGAACGAGAGCAATGATGAGAGAATCATTTTTCCATGAATGACAAAAGAACGTTCGTTCGTTCAGTTCTTCGTAGTGAACGGATCACTTTGCTCATATTCTATCAACGCTAATAATTGTTCCAATTGTGTGGAATCGAAGCACATTTTAACTCAAGATGGTCAAACAGTCAAAAGTCAATAATACAGAGGGAAACGATACTTTTGTTAATCCTATGCCATTATTTCTGTATATTCAAATTAAACTTTGAAGACGTAAAATTGTAACAAATAAAATAAAAGAAAAATTACTCCATTTAATTACCATTTATAAAAAAATTACTAAGTAACTCCAATGAATTCATTTCATTTATTACTGCGTTATGACGGCATTTACCGTATGTGCCATACGGTTTCTACTGGATTTTGAATAATTCGTGCGTGGCATTTCTCCTTTGCATTTTGCCTTATCCCGAGCTCAGTAATAGTTCCGATCAATACCGCGCTAAAAGTTAACTTTTCTCTTTTTTAACATAACTGCAAAAATCCTACAAAAATTAATGCAAAACAGAAACAATCGAGCGGCATACTATGCACCGGCGTATACCACCCCGATCTTGGCGTAATTATTTTGCATTTAACCTTTCGCACTTGATGCGCACTTGATGCCATATTGATTCAATACCAAGCCACCGGCGCTGTCCTTTCGCATTACAGGCGGTTCACACATTCACTCGATTGCACTTGAACTTCCGAACTTGTACGCCTTCATCCACCATCCTTGTCTTCAAAGACCACATGTCCCTAAGCGTCCACATGGGGAGAGAGATAGAAAGAGAGAGAGAGAGAACGTTAAAGAGAAGGTATCTCTTTCCGAATTGTGCTGCACAGATGCACAAATGCATTGCGGACGGTAATGCCCACGACCCACGCCCGTTAACCACCCATCAATCATTGACCCAATCCCGGAGTGCCCAGTGCCTGCAATGGAGATATACAAATTGCTCTCCGCTGTGCTGTGGTTCTTGTAAAGCCACCGGTTTCCTCGACCCCACGGTCCGGATGGTTCAAGTGCAAGTGGTGAAGGAATCGGTTTCGATCGTGACGCGTGTCAAGCTAAAAGGGGAATTATTTCTCTAGCGTAATGTGGCACCCGTAGGCGTTTTGTGGAATGTGTCATTGAAGATGGACGACAGGTGAAGAATGTACAGATCATTAGTTCGTAGTGCAATTAATAATTATTCAATTTTCTGGGCAAGAAATACATTTAGATTAATGTATAGTACATCTTTGAATTTTTGTGAAGATAAAACTAAAAAGTGATCGCTTAGTGATTATTTTTATGAAATAATTTCAATTTGATTACATAGAAACATGCAACAATCTATTTAATAGCATTTATGTTTGTTGCTGTGAACTTTCGAGTGGCTGTTCATGTAGAATAGCTTCAACCATTTCCTGCATAATGATTTGCTATTATGTTCAATCTGTTGCAAAGTTGTGCTGATAAGGAAGACGTGTTTAGACATTTCCTTTTGTTAGACAATCAAACCGTTGACCACTGTGGTAGGATATAGAAAACAACACCCACCCCGCAGCAGCATCTTATGGTAGCAAAACATATTTCCTTTCTGCCTGACATAACGAACGGCACCATACATTGTGCACGGAGTCTTCCGAACCATCGATCAAAGCAATCTGCTTTGCCGTTTCCATCGAGAGTGAATCAAAACAGTCCACTTTTTGCGGTGCGGGCTACCACTATGCAATTGTGAAACCGCATGTGAAACACACAAAGCTTTTAACCATTTCCCATCACTTTCTTTTGATTTTGTGTACGTAAACAATCGAATCAAGGAACTACCTCGTTTCAAACAAACGAGGTTCGTTGCCTTCCCGGTCGTTGAAGTTTTTTGTTGTTATCATTACTGCTTCAAACGCGCGCGCGCGCACACACGCACACACACATACAAAGTGAAGGTCGACCACTGTGCAGGAAGATGAAAATTAGTCTTATGCTTCGATTAGTCGCGAAACTACCATTAATCGAATCGTAATCTCGACAAGCATCAAGCCCTGCATATGGCTGATTGTCGCCGAACGTCCGCTTGCATAATGCAACCAGCCCGCTAGTATGCGTGAGGGGAGTTATTTTTTTGTGTTTGCAGCTTTATTACCCTGCCAGGAGATTTGTGTGCTCGTTTGAAGTTTCTTCGTTTGTTAGCCTTCTGCTTTAACTCTTCTAACGCTTTCAGCACTCTGGCCGAGTAGTAACCTTGCATGCGATAATCTCTAATGCAGCGTACGAAGAATCACAGCACGGGGGTGTACGTTGTCTCCGCCGTTGCACCGGGTACTGTTGATGAAGGTATTTAGTGATCATTTGCTTGCTTCCTTCTCTCGATCCTGCTCGGATAATGATAGCGCGCACGTCGTGTAGTCCTTCAATTAAAAACAATACGTACAGCATGTTACTGGTGGTGTTGCCGAGTGTAACGAGGAAGAAGGCAGGCATGAACAAGCTTACGGTAAGAACAAAAACTGCCACCTCCATATCAAACCAGTTTCGCCCAACGATGGTAACTCTCACCAGCAAAGGGGGTGGGGAAATAAAGACTTAAGTCGAACTGCTCAAGGCAATGCCGATATCAATCAAAATCTCGTCAAACGATGAAGCAGCATGGTTGTACATGGGTTGTTGTTTTTTAATTGTGTTTTGTGCAGGGTTCAATCGATTTGCTTCATATGTCAGCACACCTAACATTGTCTCGTTCATTATGGACCAGTTTTGGACCACCTGGTTTTCACAGGAAATTATGTACATAAAAATCAATAAAAGCTTTGACGGATGTTTTAAACCAACGAACTAACTTGTGTTATCTACCATCTACTGATCTTGTTGATCCCAATGATCCAGTGGTATTCTCATGAGGTCATCATCGTACACGTTTAGTCCTTTTAAACGAGCTCATTTCACGCTTTTTTTTATCGTACTTTAAAATTGAGCAATAAAAAAGCCAAATGTTATCATTTGTTGAGCTATTTTTGACTGCTGACCGTGACAGCTCATAATACAGGATGTCTAGATAGTCCCACCAATAGTATGACATCCAACATCTTGCTAATGGAGCTTTGATTTACATGGCTGACTAAGATGTTCGATGCAGGGTTCGTTTTTAATAGTAATCGTTGAACATCAAGGATTAAGGATCTGTCAGGCTCCCTTGCTTTACGCAGCTATCACATAGATCACGGGTTCGAATTTTCAGGACACTTCACGGAATCAGTGTCAGGTCTCCATCAGGAAGATGGAGCAACAGTGTTAAAATAAATGCCTCAAAGGAACTCTACTGTCCATGCTATCAAAGACAACACTACATATACCCCTAAACGGGACGCAAAGTCCTGCCGCATCTGCTGAACATAGATTCCATAAAACCGAGGAGTGTGGTGAGAACAGCCAAGGAGTTTGAGTTTGGATCGAATGTCCTCTACTACAGGACCGATCTCCGTCAACGTCATATAGCGGCATGAGTTTGGAGTTTTTCAGTGAACTACCTTTTCATCACGGTGACTTCGCTACTTACACCGAATTAGGACAGAACATCGCGAAAGGTGAACGTGCCCACTTCCGTAGCTAGAGAGCTTGAACAGTACATTTTGTGACGGCTCATGTTTCATAAGAGCAATATTCATATTCATATGACGAAATACCTAGGGGTTTCTTTTGACCGCAAACTTGACATCCATCTGCATCATCAAGAAATCATCAATAAATCTTATAAAATGCTAGGTTTCTTCGTAGGCCGTCGAGAGTGTTCTCTGACCCACATTGCCTCATCTCTTTGTATAAACTACTAGTAAAATAAAACTGCGCAATGTACTGTTATAAGAAAAATTATCTTAGGAGATATCGATTCTCCCGAAAGGTAAATTATTAATTAAATTCCGGAAGAACTATAGTCAATGTCCAATGCACCTGTTCGTACTATAAGATGCTGACGCAGATGTGCGTATAGTGATAATGATCCTATGACTGCTACGGGCTGCTAGGTTTAATCAACTCCACCCAACTCCAATCAGTTTTAATTAACTCCTAATGCTTAATTAAGTGATTTGTGCTGCGATATATATATATATATATATGTTCCTGTTCTGTTTCTCTTAGCCCCATTCTTTAGTTATACAAATGACAAGGTCGCTTGTTGGCAAATAACTACGATTTTTTAAAAATATAAATATACAAACAAAAAGTACCAAACAATGTCTCTCTTAGCATAAGAAATTAGTAGTTACTTCAATTAGTTTGTCATTGAATAACTGCAATTAGCCTTATTTAATGGCATTTTTTATCCATCGCGTGGATTTTGTTATTTACCTGCCACCTTGCCAGGATCTCACGCGCATATGTTTGTTTGCGTGATCGAATTGTTTGCTTGTATTTAACCTGCCACACTCATAAAACAGTCTCTCCCGCGCCACTACTAACGATAATCTGTTATTTACGGTTCGCGGTGAAACTTTTCGAACCCTTCGATCCTTTTACCGATCCCCCCCCCCCCCCCCCCCCCTCTGTGTGCCGCTTCTGCTTTAGGGCGTAAAGGTCAAAGGGCAGTGCGATAAAGTGAAACGATACACACTGGAACCTGTCGACGGCATGTTGTGGTGCGTAAGATTTATCGGATCTTAGCGCTCAGTAACCCACTTTCTTCCTGATATCGGTAAATGTACTAATCTTGTCGAATTTATTTTATTTATTTATTTTGGACCACTTTTAAAGGTAAAATTTGACTAAAGGCAGATAACTTACTGATCGCTTAGTTGGTCTAAAAATTTTATCCCAACAACACTAGCTGGAATATGTGGTGTTTGTTTCATGGATAGTGTAATAAATAGCACTTGCTACCGCTCAATTGAACACATCTTAATACATAATAACATTAATTTGGAATCTCAATTAGGTAAAGAAACGCTGAAACGATCCATGGGAAGCGAAAATGGAAGAAAAAAAAAGCACAACAGAAAATCAGCGCGTAAAGAAAACAAAGCAAAAAGCATTAGTGAAGATGACCCACTGCACCGTGGCCCGGTGGACGTGCAATCCGTCTCCGGTACGCATCCGGTCGGCCAAAAAGGGCCATGGCAGCAAGGCAGGAAGAACGATGTACGATTTCTTTTGCCCCTGTGACACACCGGTTTTCGCTAATGATGTGGGGTGGCGTGGAAGCCGCAAACATGACAGGAGTTTCACCATCTTTTGCCCCCAACTTCTTCCGAGCCGAATGCATCCTTTTGTGGCGCTCCGGCAGCGTAAAAAGCGTGTGGCAGAAGGCGTAAACTGTGAAATTTTCACTTTCGATTAGCGCAGTGTCGATGCGGGCGAAAACAGTAAGGAGGAAAAAAAAGGACGAATATATGCAAGGTTTTTAATAAAAAGAGTGAGAATTTGAATGTGGTATTCATGAGTTTGATAATATTTTAAAGCTTAGGACTGTTTACAATGCAGTAATTTAAGTATTATAACATGAAAATGAATTTATTAGAACTTTTTAGAATACATTAATCAATGTTCTTTATGTTCAATGTTCTTAAAGGATGCTACCACTTTACCAAACACTTTAAATTAAACTACAGCCCAAACAAAACCCTATTGCACGCACATTGTTGTGCAGTTCGCCATTCCATACGGAGTTAATCAAAAATTGATCACGACCAGTGCGCGCATCCGGATTGCGTGCGCAGATTCTTCGCCGTAAATTTTCGCCCGATCAATTACTTACACACCCATTATCGACGAACGGCATGCAGATCGGGCAGACCGGTAACGCAATCCCATAGCCGAAGCCTTCCGCGTCGCTTATTTTTCGGTAAATGTTTTAATTTTGTGCGAAACATCCTCAGCAATCACTACGCAGCATAAACTATGCACCCATTAGCGTGGTTGAAGACGGAGACCGGCCGGAGGGGCAGCGAAGGATCATGAACTTTCTTTTTTAAAACGTACATTGCTTTATGTCATCGATCGTCGTCACGGTGATTAAGCTGAGGGAAATTTTGCGCTTTTACAATCTCAAGGTAAAGGTTTGGCCAAGGTTGTACGTTATTTTGAAGGCGTGTTTTAGTTGTTGCTAAACTTTACGTACTTATTCGTTAGCTGATTCAAGTAATTAAATTTAAAAAGATTATATGACTGTTTTATAGGTTTTTAAGCATAGTAAGCACTAAATTCACAAGGAAAGGTCGTGAAACTGCTGGCGACCTTCCGCAAAACCTAGCCAAGCCGCCCAAGAAGCATTAGAGCGAACGGCACCCGATTAAAGTTGATTATAGGAACTCTGTATATTATCTTCCGTATCCAATCTCCATCTGGGTCAAAGTGAACAGGTATATCGAAGCTCGACTACAAAGTGCAAAGGGCACTCCTTATGCGCGGTCAGTTGTCCTTACGAGGAAGGGACAGAACAAATGGGGGTTCAACCAGTGTGGGAAGCTGGTTTAATTACAGGGGAGTTTTCGCCTTAGAATGCGGACACGCTTAATTGCAAGAACCGGTTGTAATGGACTGCATGGAATTCTTCCTACCTGTTTGATAATTCACGTCCCGGCACGAGGAAGAAAGTACGTATTTCTTAAACTAAAATGCGAATTAACAACAAAAAATTAGAATTTAACACTAGAAAGACCAACAAGCCATTCAGACTTGATAAGGGGTTTAAAACGTTGCGTCATTTTTAAGGTCCAAATGGTCCAAAACAAAAGTTTTTTGCAATTAATTATATTTTAGAATCAATTAAAATATTCTAATTTTAGACTTTTTATAACGAATTGAAGTACAGGCAGTCCCTGAGATACGCTATTATAGCGGACCGCTATAACACAGGTTCTGCGTGAGTTGAATCCTTGTGCAATTTCGTTTAAAATTCAAAGTCACAGAGTCGACTTCCTTCTCTGCACTTAATTTATTCAGCAAATCAGACGGCTTTTAGAAAGAATACATTTAAATAAGTTAAAAACAAATGTTTTATATGACAACGGAAGGGATTTTCGACCAATTTTTCACCTTTTTGCTTAGATGTTAGATGCTTAGATGTTAGACTCGGCTGTCAAATTTTCAAAAACCACTTATCACCGAATCCGCTTATAAAAGGGATGCATCCTCTTCTATAAAAACCTGTATTAATTAAACCTAAGAATTTCAGCTTGTTTTTAATGATATTAAATGATAATTTTAAAGAGTCATTAGGCACAGGAATAGTTGATCGGTTAATTTTGATCGTTTATGTTGTGTTTTGTAGTGTTCAAAGTTCGAAAAAAGTTGATTCGAAAAACCGAACATCAAGAAATTCAAACATTTATATTTTTACGGATTAAATTTGTGACACCATGATAACTTCAACTTAATCACATAGTAGGATATTCCTTAATTGTGAATATTCCTGCATTACATTTATTTTACAACTTTTACAACCTTATATTAATCTACAAAAAAAAAAGAATGACCATTTTCTATTGCAGGGTTTTACTACAGACAGAATATGGCGAGTCTAGGTTTAAACATAGATAACCGGGAGGATTGATAGTGAAACACTTAAGACTAAAACAAGGCCGTTTTGCTACATTTAAATAATTGCCATTATAATGAATAACAAATTATTTAAATTATGCTTTATATCCGAATCTTGTTAAGAACCTCGATCTCGTTTCGTCTGCCAGATGTGCTGCGTTGGATTGCAGCAATAATAAAGTAGCATTAGCCAGATAAAAGGTATGGATGGTACATATCAAGAAGAAAGGTAGAAAGGTCTGCTTTAAGCACTTTGGAGATACAAGACGAAATTAGTAAATGAATAAATAATTCAATGCAAAGGTAAATCAGAACCTAAGGGCAAGAAACCAAAGCTTGAAAATTCCAAACACAATCCCCATCTGGAAAAATTCCACCAAATTGCATCTTTAGCTAAATCACTTACTCACTTAAATTCACTTTACTCCAGCATTTTCAACAGCAAAAGTAACTTTTTAGTAGCTCTCTCAGCACAACATTAAGGCAGACAGCTTGCCATGTTTAACCTGTATGACCTGTATTTAGCATGCGTTTAGATTTGTTTCTATTGTCGCTTGAATTTGAATTGCTTTTAAAAGCCGCAGACGGTAAATGCCCTGCTTAATTGTGGACAGCGTAATTAAAACTTCACTAAAGAAGTAAATAAAATAGATAAATGTCAATGTCGAGAGAAAAAATCATTAAACCCTAATTTATTGCGGTAAATAGTTTAACAAACTTTTAAATAAACAGTTATTTGTCTTTCTACTCGCAAAATCCCGTACGCCTTGATGCTTGTGCCAATATGGCGTTTGCTAAACACGACGCTTTATTGGTGAGCGATTTGTTGAACGTCACTTTGGTGAAGATCGCAAATTAATCTTTCGCCAGTGTGCTTAGAAATCACACATTTGGCTGTGCAGCCGGTACATGCGATCACCGACAATGTTGCCCCTGCCCAACTGTTCTGTTGGTTCGCTCTGGGCAGACAATCGATTTTACTATTATTTGTGTTTGTTAGCACACAGTGGGTGAGTTGTGTAGATCGAACAACTGAGTTGGGCTTTCTATTGGTTTCGTTGTCGAGGAACATATTTGCTCGATCGAAACTTGTGCACACCGCTGTGTCGCACCGTTTACGAGTCGATATCCACCGGATCGGTTGCATCTTTCCAACCAACAATTAACCGTTTTATGTGCATCGATCACACGCACCGATCGACTCCTGGCGGCCCCATATCCCTACCGCCGCATGCCATCTCTCAGTGACATTTGCCGTCTCACTTGCACCGCGGGTCCGATCGACCGGCACCACTGAACAAGTGTCGTATGTCGTACCGGTGGTGCGCGGGTCACGACACCATGCAATCGCACGTGCAAAAACGAGAGGTGCGCTTAAAAGTGCAAAAATAATAATGCATCGATCAGGGAAAAATCGAGGTGGTCCGTTCGCGCTTTCCTGTCCACACGCGGGCTAACGGTGGTGTCATTGTTCCTACGCACGCCGAACCGTGCACATCGCGAGTGTGGCAGGTTGACTGTTGTACCGTGGGGCTATCGGATAAAACAGAACTGTTGGTGTCTGGTGGGTATCATACCGAGTGAAGTGCCGTGCAATCTGCAGATGTGGACCTACGAAAATTACGCGTAACTCATGGTGTTTTACCTAACTATCGCGCGATCGTTTCCTCGTGCTGAGTGATTGCTGAAGGTGCGCAAGGCCTTTGGCGTAGTGAACAATTGCATTTAATTTAAAAGGATTCTAAAATTCCCTTCAATCCCCCCACAAAAAAGGGCTCCCCCATTGAGGAACATACAAAGTGTTACCTGCGAAAATTAGTTCGCGTTCGCGTGTTTACCGCAGGCGGTAAAAAATCCAATCACAGCAAAAAGGCGCCCGTGATACCCGAAAGTAAAACAGGAGAAAAAACAACTCACCAAGCACGCCAAATTCTTAGCGGCGTAGCGTCGGGAAAGCTGGCACACCGGCGCTAGCAAAGTCGTCGTGGCATTGGCCGAACTGTTGACGAAGTTTGCTGACCGTTTTCATTAGCTTTTGACGTGCGACAGCCGTGGATTTGGCTGAGAGGCAACTGGCCAACTATACACCAACAAATGTAAGTGACGTTTGATGATTGTTAAGTTGCTAATAAGTGAGTGTTGTTTCATAGAACAATGCTTCATCCGAGAGAAGACTTCGATCACGCACTATAGTCATAACTATTTAATAGCATTTCGAGTATCTACTACTGTGCAATGGTTTAATATTTAAAAACACCTTCATTATTAAAGAATTTCATAAAATATTCAGCCTTGTATTGTTGGGATTTCACTATCGTAACATTCTCGCTGCAGTTTTGTCCTTCATATGTTATGTGAGACATGTAGTAAACGAATCTATTTGGGACTCTTAATCATGTAAATTATATTCAAATGCGCTGAAAGGTGTTTAAATTCATGGTCAATAAAAGAATAATTTTTTTTACTTTTTCATCATAAAAGCCTTAAATATTTTAAATATCGATTTAAATATCGAATTTTAATTTTTTTTTTAGCGATTTAAATATCGAAACAGTTTTGAATTGTCTTATAGTATGGTTAAAAGCAATTATTACTAATAAAAAGCACAACATAATTAGTAAAGTGATAATTCAACATTTATGTAATGAATATTAAATGTGGAGATTATAATACCAGTGTTATAGTTATTTAGTCAAATAGTTTTTAGATCAAATAGTTATTTAGCACTAGCTCGTCCTTATGGAAACAAAAGAAACCTTTATCTAAACGAATAATCTGAATATAAAATCACATCAATTTTGAACATTTCAGATAAGAAATGTGTATAATATAAAGAAAGTTAAGAAAGCTATTATGAAGGCTCGCCTTCCTATAGTAAACCGTCTATGAGCTGAAGGGGTTCTTCTCAAGGTATTTCCTCCCCGGCTTTTGCCTTATCACAAAAATATTGACATCTTAATTCCAGGAAGCAAAAACAAATCGTTTAACAAAAAAATTATTAAACGTTGCAGGAATAAATGATAAAGTATAATTTTTCTCTTATTCAGAAATTCAACTGATAATTATTAACATATTGTAGGATTTATAAAGCAATGTTCAAATAAATATTGGCAAGTAAAATACTACCGAAATAATTGACTTGACTGTTCTGTACAGGCCAAACACTAGAATGAGATGACTAGCAAAGGAATATAAGCAACACTCAAACGTTTGTTCAAGGAGGCTCTGGACAATTGATACATTTTTTAAAAAAGGACCTAGGGAACTGATATTTTCTCCTCTCATGGTTAACGACTCTCCGATATTGTTGTGTAGGTGAAAAGGCTCAATGTTATCGTTTGAAACTGAAACCACTACACGGCGGAAGTCACCAAAATACCAATCTACGTTTGTTGGAGTTCAAAACTAAAGAAGTCTCGCTAATTATGTGATCATGTTTTTTCACCCCAATGAAAAAACGTCTAAAAGTGTAGTGTAATGTTTGTAGTATTCCAGTATGATAAAGAATTTGTACACGTATTGAAATTATCAAGCAAGTGGCATATAACCGTTATGAGGATTGTTTCACCTCCTTAAGAGAAGAACCTGGTTCTTGACTCCGACCAAAATGGCAAATTTCAATCACTAATTCATCCCATTCAATATTTCGACAACTTCGGAAGCAATGGCATATTTAGTCATTGTATTTAGCCAGGAAATGGCCAAAACAATTTCCAAGAACACATACTAAACCTGTAATGATAATTGCCCATTGCTTACAGCTTAGTGCATCATATTTTTCCACCCATTCAAATGGTTCCTTTTCAGCTGATATCGTAATACACAACATATTTCAAAACCTCATGAACTTCTCTTCTGTTCTTACTAGATCCGGTTTTGAGTGGACAAAAATCAAAAAAGCAAAGTACAACGTCACCACACGTCCTCTAACCTTCCCGAGTCATCAAACGGCACGAATCTCATCAACACCCCACCATGACCTCCTCCAACATCAGTGAAAGCATTCCGTTCTACGACGTGTTCGGATATTACGAATGGACGTTAACGCTAGCAGATCCCCGCACGAAAGGATGGCCGATGGTAGACTCGCCGATCCCCACGCTGACGGGTGTCTGCATATATCTGTTCCTCGTGTGGATTGGTCCAAAAATAATGCACGAGTAAGTTCTAACCAACCGCTTCACAATCGGTTCCACCCATCTGACCGATGTCCAATTTCCATTGTCTCCCGCTAGCCGGAAACCCTTCGATCTGACCACATTTCTGGTGCCGTACAATTTGGCCATGGCCCTGCTGAATCTCTACATCTGCCTGCAGCTATTCGTCGGATCCACCATGCGTCGGTACAGCTACATCTGCGAGCCCTGTCGGCAGAGTTTCCATCCAATGGAGCTTCGAGTAAGTAGAGCAGTGCACCAACAGGGGGTTTTCCCCCCAAAAACCAAGACGCGTGGTTGCGTGTGTCCATATCCGGTATTTTATTGTCGTCCACGAGTTGTCACGATACCTTATAAGGTCAGGACGGCATGGTCATGGATCCACAGCCCATCAAGTTATCAATGACAGCGATCAGTGCGCGGTGGTGGTGTAGATCGTGCCGACAAATTATATCTCCTCCCAAAAACTGTCTCTCTCTGAACTGACTGAACAAAGCGAAAGCTCTTAATTATGGTTCCTGTTCTCGTCCCCGTCCGAGGGTGTGCATCCTTCGGACCGTCTGGAAGGACTTGCCCGTAGTTGGCCGAGTGAAACGAGTGCATGATTTATCAATTTACCGCCCATAACAACACACGGCCGCCCTTTGACATACATCTACCACGCATTCAGGTGGATGTTTTCTTTTGATTTATCTGGTCAAGCGTCACACTCACAGCGAGCTTTTTCGGTTTTACGTCTCTTTTTACGGGCTTTCCACTCTTGTTTTGGGACGCTGGAGAAACCGTTAAACAGGATTGTGGCGTCTTATCTTCCAACTCGTAGCAATTCTGTTTTCTTTTGAATCAAATATTCTTTACTCTTTTCCACCAATATCCGAGATCCTCGCCCGAGAGCAAGTGAATCTTTCCAACGCGACCCGAGTAAATACGGCGCAGCGAAGATTTCACTTTCATTGGCAAACCACGACCCGTGAGTTTGCGGTTTTCGCTTCGGAACGGTTCCTGATCCTGACGGACGTTAATGTTTCGATACTCGCCTCGATCAGCTGGTCGAGCGCATCGGTTTCTCTTTCGGTGCTACGTTTTCATCTTTCCTTCGGTTCATTATTCATTCCCGGGCAATGGATGTCGGTTGGAATTTATTGCCCTCTGGGTACTCGGACTTTAACTTGATGCGTTTCTCAATACTTTCCGGTTCGCTTCTTCCATTCGCAGATCGTTGATGCCGTCTGGTGGTATTACTTCTCCAAGGTGCTGGAATTCTCGGACACATTCTTCTTCATTCTGCGCAAGAAGGACAACCAGCTGACGTTCCTGCACGTGTACCATCATAGCACTATGTTCTCCTTCTGGTGGATCGGCGTTAAGTGGGTTCCAAGTGGAAGCAGTAAGTACAACAGATTGGATAAAAAGTGTTTTTGAAAGCGGGATTAGTTTCTCCACCTTTTTGTTCTGCTACTGGTTGGAAAACACATTGTACGGAATGCATTCCTTTTGGACAATTTGGCTCACAGGTGTTTTGAGTGGAAGAGTGATCTAGTATGCCTGTGGAAAGCCAGCACTCTATCGCTTACCTTAATGTCAAGCCAACTGACGTTACTAAGCAACGTTCTAGTTCTAGTGTTACTAAGTTCAAACTTGGGTAGAGGTATGGAGAACTTCAAATCTGCAATCACCAACCTGTGTATCACTTCTATGAACATCAACAAGCTACCATTATTTAGACCTTTGTCTATCTCCCAAAGTATGAAGAGTCTTAGGAGATTTTCATCATCTGGCACAATGCTGGCTCTAATACTGTGTGCTATCGTCCTGCTCAAAGCCATGATTAGGCGCTTCAATCAATGTTCCTGTCAGTTCAATTTTACAATGTCCATGTCCCAATGGCTTTGGGTTTAATGTAAATTCAAGTGACTTTGTTATTATATGAGTCAACATTGTCGTTCTCGGTGGACGAATTAATTAACAAACACTAAATAAGCCTCTGACATATGACGGGAAGATCATTCGGGCAAGTCTGATTAAGTAAACCAAAAGTCCTAAAAGATCTCTTGGATATTATATGCATTTTCTTATGTTGCCGCCATTTTATCTTGTATCTGCTGCGTGGTGACGATCGAGATCTTCAAAATCTTTGTTGATATCTCCTAATTACATAATATTGATTAGACGTACCCGTCTACGCGATCATATTGATCTGCAGATTTTTGATCTTAGCAATTATTTTTGTTCGGTTTAAAATTAAACTTAACTAAACATACATGGTAAGAGATGTCTTAATGAAGACATATCTTAATTCTTACTTTATTCCCAAAATACATTGTGTTGGAATCGATATTGCTAATGGATATTGATATTATCCATACTTTTCACATTGTCCTATGTATTACTTACTCATCTGGAGCTACAACTGCGTCGCGGGCTAGGCTTGCAGCAGGAATTCTATATACCGCTCTAAGATATTCTATAGCAGGAATTTAAAATGTGCATCTACCAACAGCATGTGAATGCTTTTGAGATAGAATTCCATTTAAAGGATTTTTGACAAATATTTGAACGTTAAACTCGACAAGCTAGTACTTCCAAGGCCATTCCATTGATGGATTGGTGGTCCTGGATTAGTTCTTATCTGGTTGATCGATCATACTTTATGAGGATGAGCCCTCTCCAGTCAAGATCTAACTGTCTAACTGGTCACCCTTATCGAGTTTGACTCCTGCCTGTTTGAGCCTCAAAATGAAAAAATAAAAAATGTGCTCATGTCTTCACATTCGACCGCTCAAATGTTCCATCGGAAAGGACGGAATGGACCCTGCAAGGCAACAATGTGTGAAGGATTTGGGCATCCTGCTTGATTCGAGGCTGTCCTGCTTGATTCCAGACTAGGTGCAGGATGCTTGGGTTGCCTCTCCCAGATCACCGGGATTCTCAAAGATCCATCAACCTGTACGTGCCTGCCGAGATGCTCCGTTCGCGGACTATGCTGTATCTCATCGATTTAATGCTGTTTGTGATGTTTTCGACCCAGAGATCTCTTCGGTTGAGTTCATCAATCGTGTTAATGTCCAGCGTGCATTCTTCTCCGTCCGTTTGCCTTTTTGTTTGTTACATTTACATTCCGTGGATCCTTTTTGTAAAAGTCGCCACCATTCCTCGGTGCATTTTCCTCGAAACTAATTCAATGCTGAATTTAATAAAACTGTTAACATCTTGTAAAACATCAAACATTAATGAAGTTCATCGGTCAGCGTCACTTAATTAATATAACACAACCTCTCCATGCCACTTCGTCGCACCTTAATGGTAGCTTAATGGCACAGTAGGGTGGCTTCGAGAGGCATTAATCCTTCCCTGTTCCACAAACGATCAGAAAACAAATGAGCCCTCGTTATGCGCACAACGCAGAAAGACAAGAATGAGGTAGTCAAGTACATGCACATCGATTAAATATTAAAGTACGTACTATCAATGGTCATTTATTTAAAAAATACGCCTTTTTAATACGCATTTTTGGATCCTCTGACATCGCATATCCCGAAAGTAAATATGGGCCCGTTTACATCCATTTGCATTTTCGTTCCCCTCGTTCTCTAATGAAATAAATGACACACCATTCATCCGCAAACTCTCTCCCATTACGGGCGGTTTGGTGCCGCAAGTGTGTTGCCAAATTTGTTGGCGGTAGTTTTGTTTTATGAATCGATTTACTCGCGTATAATAAGCATAATTACCAACAAGCGCTGAAGCAGCGTGTGAAGATTGTGGCTCAGCATAACGCTTTCAACCGTTTCCTTCCTCCCTTTTGCTTGCAGCATTCCTTCCAGCGATGGTCAACTCGTTTATCCACGTGCTGATGTACACGTATTACGGTCTGGCCGCGGTAGGTCCGCACATGAACAAATACCTCTGGTGGAAGAAATACCTGACGATCCTGCAGCTGATACAGTTCACCGTCGCGATGATCCTCGGCATCAACGGCATCATTACGGGATGCGAATTCCCACTCTGGATGCACTACACCCTGATCGGTTACATGATCTCGTTCATACTGCTGTTCGGCAACTTCTACGCCCAGGCGTACATGCAGGGCAAACCGATCCAACAGTTCGAGATCAACTGCATCGACATGGGAGCGATTAAGAATAAGTCCGAATAGGACATGTGGGGACCGTGACTCGGTTCGTGCCGCACTGTACTGTATCATATAGCTCTCAGTCCTTACCGCTCCTCCAGTTTTTACGGTTTTTGCTGCATTTGTACATTTTTGCTCACGATGTATCTTTCGTAAAAAGGGTGTTTTTAGGTTTAACGCTTACACTTTCTGCTCAAATTCTGCTTCGATTGTTATTAGGAAATAAAGTCAAACTTTTAAACAAACATAGTATTAATTAAAGGAAAAAAACATACCTTCTCATAATTGTTTTTCTTCACTACAAATTTGAACAAATCCGAATTTTAACGTTTCTCACTATTTTCGCTCGCGCTAAAGCTATTCGTACTCGTCTTATGGGCTACTGATCAAGAAGTTTCGGGCCAATTTAAAGATAAGGCTATATAAAATTATTTCAAAGGCAATACAACGGAAGATTTAACCAAAACGACAACCATGAAATTGAAGATTATGTGTACAGGGTTTTTTTCATATACGATCAACGTTTCACCTAACTGTTGCAGAACTGCTGCAAGGTAGTGTCAAGAATTAAACGTATTTTTTGTGAACCAATTTCATCATTTCTTTATGAATAATATGTAATTTAGTTAGTTTCCTTTGTTGATTATCTTTGTTAACACTACAAGTTATTTAATGTTTATCGATGTCTTAAGATTTAAAGGTGAAAGTAATATCTATACTATAAATTTAGTGAAAGAATTGCAATAAGTGAAATGAAAGTAATGCAACTCCTAAACAGTTTTATAACTTTGCGCCAAATACTTGGTCTGCCATGTAAAAAAAAAATCACGCTTTTAAAGTCATGTTTGATAGAAATGTGCCCTTTACTATGAATCATAAACTTACTTTGGATCGAAATCCGAAATCAACAAGAAATTAATTTATAATTTTTTACTTTCTTTGAACGATAGATTAAAAGTTCACAAATGAGAAAATATCCTCAACTGGCGTATATTATCCAGTGTCATTTGAAGCAATTGTACTCTCCTCTTTTCCAACCAAGTAGCAAACCGAACCGTATCTATATTTCTTATCTTTTTCCCTTCTGGTATTTGTTTTGTGCTTCCAAAGGGTAATGAAACGTTATCAAATCAAATAAAGCATTTTTGCTGAGCAGTAGAGTACGAGTCGGAAGTATAATCAGTTTTGGTAGAGTTTTGCATTGTGTTTTAATATTTCTTCATGAAAAAGTTTTTTTTTTCAACCCAACGCAGAGCATTGTTGAGCAAAGACGAACCCTGCATTGCAATGATCATGATCTTGACAGCTACCGGGTGAGGCTGTGGTCGTAGCAAAACGCATTTTGGCAGGCTGCATTTTTTCAAAAAATAAACTATTTGCATGTTTTTATAAGTAATATTCACCACTTTTCCGGCGCATTTACATTAACCGTAAATGTATGACCATTTTTGCCATTAATCCACTTGACAGGTGTTGCATGCGTGAGAACAATATGCGCATAAATGATTCATAACAAAAGCGACCGTCCCACCTGTTGGTTCATCTTAGCAGTGCGTAAATCGAACAAACAATAAACACTCTATCGAGGGTGTGTGAGTGTGTGTTTATCTGCACCGTTTCCTAAATATTTGAACCGGTCACACCGGTCCACATGCGCTAGCAGAGGGAAAACAAGTGCGCGCGTACATTGCCATTGGCGTATTCCTGCGGTTTTTATCAAAAGTGCATTAAGGGCTTTTGCGGGAAACCCCCTATATCCCCCCTCGCCCGCTCCCGTCGTCTGGTGACAGAAAGAAAGTGCGCGAGTGCGGTTGTCGTCGTGTGATATCGCTGCGTAAACATCGCGCACGGCCTTTGCGAACTCCTCGGCGCACGTACGGCAACCGTTTTGACAGCGCTTTCCAGTGGGTTGACAATAGCAGCAAGAATTCGGTTTTTGGTGTCGATCGACCGTCCGGGTGAAACAATAGAGGGAAAGGAAAAGATTCACCCTCGAGAAGGGCGTGTTCTGGTGTGATCATATCGACGTGTGATTCGCGTGTGTTTGTTCTAATCTGATAAACAGAAGATGGCTTTCTTCTTTAACTTTGTCGCAATAAGCTTCTTCGTGTACCACCTGGTCCGGCTGATTATGTGGGCCGTGCTGGATTCGGATATCGAGCTGTTTTTTCTCTCCAAACTCGGCAAACCCATTTGTAAGCACTTCCGGGCAGCAAATCGTGCTCACTGTGTATAATGTCTATTACTAATTTTCCTCTTTAAACGCTTTGCTTCAGCTTCACTCCGAGGGAAAGTGGTTTGGATTACCGGAGCGTCAAGTGGAATTGGACGGGATTTGGCGATCGCACTGGCAAAACATGGTGTAAAGCTGTGCATCTCCGCTCGTAACATATCCGAGCTATTAAAGGTGAAACAGGCCTGTTTAGGTATGTGCCGATGTGCCCCTTTTTTGTGAGGAACAAACATGTAATCTCCGGTTTTATTTTTATTATTAGCAATATCGAACGGAAGCCTCGGACCGAACGATGTGTACGTGCTGGAGATGGATATGCTGCACCTGAACCATCACAATGATTACTTCAACATGGTGCTCGATCACTTCAAAACGGTGGACATACTGGTGAACAATGCCGGACGATCGCAGCGGGCCGAATGGGCCTCGATCAATATTAAGGTCGACCGGGAGCTGTTCGAGCTGGATGTGTTCGCGGTGATCAATCTGTCCCGCGTAGCGTTGAACTTTTTCGCACGCAACTCAATGAAAGGCCATCTGGTGGTGACGAGCAGTACGGCCGGACTGATTGGTGCACCGAACTCGGGAACGTACACCGGTGCCAAACATGCACTACATGTAAGCCATCATTATGTTCCTCTGTACAAATGGCGCTGAAGGTTAAATATTGTATTTTTATATGCTCGTCCCCCGCTTTTAGGGCTACTTTGAGGCACTGAGAAACGAATTCCCCAACGTTCACGTCACGATGTTCTGTCCCGGACCGACCGCGACAAACTTCTTGCAAGAATGTTTCACCGATACACCTGGCGCGGTAAGTACTGAGCGAATCATTTTCGATAAAGGTGTCCGCTGGATACGCTCTCACACTCTCACCATGCAAATTGTGTCAACTTGTAGAAATATAACCAATCCGTTCAACCGACCGATCGTCGTATGACGAGCGAACGCTGTGGACACCTGTATGCCTTGGCAATCGCGAACAAGACCCATCTCAGCTGGGTCGGAACGTTCCCGATTAACTTTCTGCTTTACATCGGCTGCTACTATCCAAACCTGAAACGAGTGTAAGTGGAATGATATATTAGTTAAAGTTAGCAACTTGACCACGTAAACAATATACCACGTAAACAGCACCTCATTTAACATAATCCCGGGGGTGTTAGGGAAGAAGTATAATTTAATCATGCCCTTTTGTTTCTGCTTTCATGTCTGCTGGATGGTTTTCACAGTCTGCTGAAAATTGTTGGCATGGAGCGTCTGCAGCGTGTTCGCGATAGTCGGTAAATTGGCGCTAATGAAGATTTAAAATTGAAAAAAACACACACACACACGCACAGCTGCTGTAACAAACAACAAACGGTAAAGAAGCGGTCAACATTCCAGCCATGCCCCGACATCGCCAACGTTCGTTTCTCGTGTTGCATCCTGCATCGCCAGCCCACATCAACTCAACGTATGCAATTCTAGTGCAGGCCTTCATTTATGGCATTTACTCGATATTTTCGTTTCGTATTGTGTTGCCGTGTCGCCTATTCGACATCGACTAGAACAATTTACTCTCTCGTTATGTCACGATATTAGCGCACTGTGTTTGTGTCCACATTGGTTTTGCGTTTTAACATAATTATTTAAACACTATTATTATTAACACTAAATGTAACAAGGTTATATGTTTGCATCGTTTCGTGTACAGGCAGCTTAACTCGCTTAACTGTGTAGATTGAACATGTTCTTTCGCACGCTCTTTGTTTGTAAAATACTGCATACACAATGCTTTTTAGAGAAATATATTTATGTAATAAAGTTATGAAGTTTCTTTTTCACACAGTTATTCACGTTTGTTTGTTTAAATCTCTTCCCATTGCTCCATTTATGTTATTCTACTGGTAGTGAGGGACAAAACATGTTTACCATCAATTGATTTACACTGAAATAAAGATAAAAAAACGAAATAAATTATTATATAATTCAAATTCAATTCACACACCCCATAGATTTTGGTGGAATTTGAAACAATAATCCACAGAGTGATAGATGCTATCAACGCTAACAGTAATCGAATTTTTGTGGCCAGCTTATCAATGGAACAACAAAAACAGGGAACATCAAAGAACGGAATATTTGTCGCATGGTACCGCGAACACAAAGACGTTCTTCAGTTTGTTTAAAATTTTAAAAACAACCTTGATACGCGGATTTCGTTTCTTCATTTTGCTTAAATAGTAGCATGTTTTATTAAACCAAGTTTTTTTTCTTTCCAGTTCCAATTGTTTCGTGACTCTATGGTAGAGAAGATTACAGTACCCTATATGGTGCCAAACTGCTGCCGTACCAGAACACTGCCTCATTTCACATGCATATTCTGCTATTTGACACCGTTCACAAACGGCATTTTCGTTTGTGTCGTCTTTTTTTTTTGTTTTTTCTCATATTTACTTGCTTCATCACTGAATGCTTTTTCGAATAATTCCAAAGAGCAAATGTATTGGGAACATATTAGAAAATACGGCCCGCGATCTCTAGCAATCGCTCATAAATATAATCTCTATATCCGGTTAATCCACACCCAAAACCATCAGTTCTCTTCGCAACGGTTGGGACGCTCCTCTCGCTGGTGAGCGAATTAGGATTTAATCGCATTATTGAAGCCACGACAAGCACGCACAGAGCTTTGTTTTGCCTACAACAATGCGAAACCGGAGACACCCCCTATGATTACCGTCTACTACTTAACAGCGAGTACACTACCTGCCTTGGCTTATCACTAATTATGGTTAGCGCTAGCCAAGATGAATGTGAATGTGGATGTGTGTGTGTGTGTGTGTGTGTGTACTGTGTATCTTATATGCTGGCGCGTGACTGTGTGCAGTAGATATTATTGGTAATAAATATGTATATTAATCCTTTTAGCAGGGTTCGAATTATATAGCATAGAGAGGTTCTATCTGGATTGCATTACTTGCAGGGTTGTCCAACACGTTACTGTTCGCATCCTATTATCACACACCCACCGGGAGGAATCTATGATAAGCGGCTCACGCGCCGCACCGGTAGCTTTTCCATCAACCATCAGCTTCTTCGTCTCATTTTGTGTGGATGTGTAACATCTTCGCTAGTCTTTCTCCGCGCCACAACAGTTTACCCTTTTTTTTTTAGTTTGTCTATAATACAACCAATCTATAAATATCTTAAATGTTACATCTGTTTTTTGTTTTAATCAGAGCACGGTGCAGTTGCATTGCTCGCGCATAATAAAGGAAGCCTAAGACTACACCGTTTCAAATTCCTATCAGCCATTTACAAAGGAATATGAAACCCTTGGCAATCGAAATCGGTCCAATCGGTCAATCGATGTTACTATATAGTGCCGAAACACATATAAGGTTTGATTCTAGGGTTACACCTTTCATATACGCGCTATCCATTTTCCATACTTACAGTTCGTTCTCTAGTGGGCAACCTTCCTGTGCAACCGTCCGCTACATAAGGACTGGACTGGGGGGGAGAGGTTCTCTATATCCTACCGTCATTATTTCTATTCACTAATGTTACACGCAACAGCACATTCACTTAACAGACCTTGCGGCTTTTTACCATGCATAGAAAGTGTGTGCTTTGTGTTTAATATTCGTTTGTTTGTTTACCTTTTCTTCTATTCTTACTTTTAAGCGGTAATGCTTTATTTGGATGCACTATATTTTGTTTTCTGCCGGTCGCGCGTTTGCGTCTAAAACAGTGATTTTTTTTTCGTTATGCTCTTAAATTTATCTGAAGTATCTGAAGCATCTCAAGGGGGTTAATAACGTTCAAGAGAGTACACACTATACTCAATTGCAGGACACATGTGTACAATCACTGCTAAACTTTCCATGCACACCATTGGTTGAAACGATCTTTTGCATCGGATGATCGTTCCACTACAAGAAGTTATTGTATACGATCATACTGGTTCTCTTCCGTAAAAAGTCTACATCTTCTTCTTAATTAACTGATACTAACACTAACGCATGGTTAGAAGCCCCAAAACCAAGGGATGGTGTGCTAAATCACGCGTTGTACGGTTATATACTACTGTGTTGAACGGTACGTAAAGTCACCTACTTTTCTGCAGATGGATTTTTTTTTTATGCTTTTCCCCCAGTAAACCAGACAGAACACAATCGAATCCGCCACATGAAAGTACACTTTACTGGAGGGGAGAAAAGATGGATAGGCGAATTTAAAACAAATCAATCTATTCATCATCGAGAGTGTTGCACGCGCAGGGCACTCCCGTGGCTCCATCAATATCATTGCGCAATGCGAATTGTTTTCAAACTTCCTATCCTACGACACTTCAGCTTACATCTGTACACAGATACACAAACCTAACGACAGGAGAGGTTAATAAAATACGCACTATAAACTAATAAAAAAATAAGCATAATCCTAACACTAATGATTACCAACATTAAAATTCCTAAAGTACACCGGGCCTTGATAAAAAAAAAACCGGTCTGTGTTTTGATAAGCAATTCGTAATTTTTACGCCTCGTTTCGTTCGCTGTTTTACCATAATAATTTCGTCTCGCGAACGATATTGCGTGTCACTGCCCTCTTCGCTATCCCTATGCTGTTTTGCCATGTGGGAATAATTGTTAATGATTTTGCTAATTTTGTTCAGTTCCATGTATAGTATTATTTGACTCTATAGCCAGTGTCGGTCTGGGCCCTGGCTTGGCTGGCTTGACTGGTGCGCTCTATTTATTACTCTCGACTGTACACACACACACACACACATGCATAGTTGAAAAGTCTCAGGTATGTGTCATTGCCTACACAGGTCGGTAGACGATGTAGACTGCTACTGACCTTGGTATTGAGTCATACGCTACCGACCAACATCATCTGCACACCGGGTTGACATTTTTCTTCCCCATTTCTGTTTTAGAAACGGGACATATAGACACCGCCTTTATCCTTCTTTATCCTGTTTTAGAGTATGATTGCATTGTTGTTTGCCATTGGTAATCCAAGCTGACCAATGGCACCACCACCGGAACCCTTCTTCGATAGGCGCCGTTTGGCGCGTATTTTACGCACGTACGCCTTGATGAGCTTCTGTATTTTAATGGGATTTATCTCCCCGGTGCGGCTGTGGCAGATCTGCGGAAAGAGAACCACGACCACGTGTTACATCGCCACATAAAACACCAAAAAAACCACAAAACTTTACCTTCGGTACCGCGCGACGCAAAATATCCTTGTACTCGTCCTTATTGATTTGCTTCTTGTTGTAATACGGTTTGATGACCAGTTTGACCTCCTCGACGACGCGCTCGAGCCGGTTGAGTTTCTTCAGGTACTGCAATACAATTACGCAATCGAGCGGAACATGGTCAAAAGTGACGCATTCGTATCACTAAGTTAATGCGATATTTACCTTCTCCTTATCCGACATCTTCGACGGATCTTCGTCATTAGCAGTGTCACCTTTTTGGTTAGATTTGCCTTTGAAAGAAAAACCAGCAAACAACATTATTACCTCATTTGTTACTTTGACATATCCGACTTGCGCCCGATACGTACCTCCCTTCGAGCGTTTGTGTTGGCCCTTCCGACTGCGACCTGCCTTACCGCCGTGATGCTGGTTCGGTGATGATCCAAACAGTGTATCAAACTGGTTGGTTGATTTTTTGGCCGCTTTCGTCGTTGGCATCGTTTTGGACGATCGACCCCCGGGAAGCTGCGTGTTCGCGTTCAACTGATGCTGATGATTTGCCTGCTGTTTGCTGCCGGATTGCGTGTGCAGCGGTGGCGAATCCAGTATATCCATCCCCGCACCGCCGGGTGGTTCAAACAAATCGTCAAAATCGCTCGCACCCGGCGAGTACGGAGAATCGGTCGGGTTCATGAAATCACCGAACTTACCACCGGGCTGACCTTGGCCGGCGGATCCGGCCAGTGGCAATGGCAATTTCGAGATGAGATTATTGTTCGGCCCGCTCGATGATGGTACAAACTCGTCAAAGATCACGTCCGAATCGGAGTTGGTACCGGCCGGATCGGGTACCTTCGCATTCGAGTTAGACGCCGTTCCGCTGAGCACGATGTTGTTGAGCATTTGAACTTTCCCAGTGTTACCATTGCTGCGTCCTATTAGGGACTGTGGAGGTGTACGAGAATGTACCACATCCGCTCCGTTTCCGACGGTACCGCCGTTCATGGTATCACTTGATCCAACAGCACTGGCAGCGGTGGCACTGTCCATCATCATCATGCCACCCTCTGTTCCAGAACCAGACGCTGGACCGTCTCTGTTCGTCGTTTTCGTTTGCTCTTCATCCGATAGCCTACCGATCGATAAAGCATCGGATCGGTCACGCGACGAACCACCGGGAGTCGGTGAAGGCGAAGGTGATTTCGTCGGCTCGAACGGATCGTACACGTCGGGCGAAGGTGATTGCGGTGCCGGTTCCGGTGGCGTATTCGGTCCTACAGTGGCTATTGTTCCACCTACACCGCTGCCCGCTCCGTAACTCATCCCCTGTGACGGAGGCACATCACCATCTTCTTCTCCCATCGTTCCTTCACCCGCTACCGTACCTTCTTGCCGTTCCGGGGTGTCCTCTTTGCCTTCGTCCAAATCACCCGGATCGTACAGTGGATTGACGGGTCGAACGTTGGTAGACTTTGTTTTAACCTGCATCGAGAACTTTGGTGCTTGCAGTGTTTTCAACGATTGCTGATTGCTGCCTATTGCGGCACCACTGCTGCTGGTCGGGAATCCTGGTGGAGTCTTCGGTCCGAACATGTCATCGACGGGTGAGCGGCGCTCTGGTGGCGTTTTGCGCATCGCTCCACCATTAGAACCGGACGTACCAGCTGCTGTACTTCCCACCGACAGTCCACCCGCGCCACTCATCGAATTCGGCCCTTCCATCAAGCCGAGCGATTGGCCAAGTGTACTTCCAGCTGCTCCACCACTTCGTAGCATTACGCCAACTACATTGCTGTTCTTCTCCTGACCTTGACCTGCGCTTCCTGCTGCATCAATGGTTGCGCCAGCCGGAGTACCTCCCGCAATACTACCGACAACTGCACCTGTTCCACGACGATCTTTGTCTTTTTCCGTATCGCTATCCGATAGCACGATGACAGCTTTCGGTGACGGTGTCAACACGCGGAATGGGGATCCATCCAAATCGATAATTACTACCGGTTTCGTTGGAATATCGACGGCGGGACGCGTACGTTGCTTTAGCCGACCATCGAGTCTCTTAGTCTTTGGTCGCTCACCTTCTGCTGGGCGCTGGCGTTTACCAGAGGACGCACCGGAACCGGTCACGGCAGTAGCGTCCTTTTGCCGTTGCTGTTGCTTACCACCGCTCGGTCGCTCAAGGCCATGATGATGATGATGATGGTGATGCCGCGAATGCTCGGTTGCCGAAACGTTCGCCGAGCGTGTCTTATCTTGTCCGCTCGTATCCTTACCAGATCCCGTGGCCACCACCGACGACGCACTCTTATCGTTAAAGCTAACACTTACAAGAATATTATCACCCGATGTAAATACTTCCTTCGAGGGCAGAGTGGCATGCTTCTCGCGGGCCTCCCGTTCCCGGCGCCTTGCCTCCTTCCGGGCCTGCTTGTTGCTGCGCCCCTCCCGATCCTTGCCACCGTGCAGGGCTTCGGCCTGCTGTTTCGCCAGCGCTTCCTCGTTCGTGAGAATGACCGTCAGATTAGCCGCGGCCGAAGCAGATGAGGCCGGTCCGTTCGTTTTCGCACGAGCGCTGGACAGCGGTGGCAGTGGTGGTGGTGTCCAGGAACTATCGCGATGTCGCTGGCCTCCTCCCTTGGCAAACCGCTCGGTAAGTATGCCGGATGCGGTTGGAGGTGCTGTTGGTGGTGTGCGTGACCGCGATCGTGATCCCAACGGCGAAAGTGATCTTTTTCGCTCTTTCTTTTTCTTTAGCTTCTTGTTCAGGTTCTTCACCGGCGGAGGTGTCACACTGCGACGGCTCTTGTTCTTCTTCTTATTCCGGCCAAGGTTCCGTGCCGCTAGGGATGTTTTGTGCCCGCGGCCACGACTTCGGCTGCGACTGCGACTACGACTCCTACTGCGACTGCGGCTTCTGCTGCGACTGCGGCTTCTGCTGCGACTGCGACTCCTGCTACGGCTAACAGATACCAGTCGCTTCTTTCGTTTGCCTTTCTTCTTCGCTCTTGCACCGCGTCTTTCCGGTGGTGAGCGTGATCGCGACGGTGTAATTGATCGTCGAAAGCTTCCTCGGCGCACTGCCGGACGATGGTGCGCCGGTGGCGAATGAGAGCGCGAGCGGGATATAGATCGTGAGCGTGGAGAACGGGCAAAGCGACCACGGAGTGGTGATGATCGCGGGGAGGGTGATCGCATGCCGAGAGGTCCAGAACGTCCAGCACCACCACCTCCTCTCGAACGGGATCGCGACCCTGATGACGATCGATGAGGCGACCGACGGAATGGGGGTACTGGAGAACGTACCCCGTGTGGCGGTGACCGTCCACGGTGTCGTGGAGGAAGCGCAGGTGATAGGGAGCGCCTACGAGCTGAAGGAAAGCCGGAAGCGGGCCCACGCGATCTTACTGCCGGTAGTGGTTCGGGTGAAAGCGAAATAGACATGTTGCGTCGTTCCCGTGACCGGCTGCGCGACGGAGAACGAGTGCGTGACCTTCGCTTCGGTGTAATATCTCTTCCGAAGGGATCTTTATAGATACGGGGTCTTTTTTCTGCAATTATCGACCGGATATCGTACCGTGGCAACTCTTTCCGCTTCGGGCGACGTTGTCGATTCCGACGATCGGTTGATTTACTGTCTTCAGCACCGCTTTCCCCATCGCCATCTCCATTGCGAGCGTCTCTTTCCGTATCACCGTGCTCGTTAGTATCATTGCCGCGTCGCCCTCGGTCCCGAGACGATCGTTTTTTCGTATCCTTTTCACGATAGTTGCGCTCACGTCCTTTTTTCGTGACTTTCTTGAAGGAGGCAAGTTGCTCCTTCCTTTTCGACGATTGACCACCTTTTGAGGTGGAAGGACCACTGCCTGCATGATCTCCAACTGCCGCAGTTGCATCCGCAAAAGCTGAATCATCTTCGTCAGAGATCATTTCTGTATCCATTCCATCAATGCCGGCCGAATCAATAGCACTGCCCTGGCTGCGAAAACGAGACGATGAATCCAACAAGGCCGTACACTCACCGGAAGGTCCCTCCCCGGCATCGATTAGCTCCCGACGTTCTTGATATTTCTCATCCAGGCAAGGCGTATAGCTGCGATCGTCCTCGGTCGCTCCCATTAAACCGGCCGGTGCACCAAAGTTGGCCGTAGCGATTGCTGACGCGGCTGCCATTGCTGCCCCCGATGCTCCCAAGGCCGCCACGAGCGATGTCGTTAATGGAGGGGTCAGGGCATCCAACCCACCAACTCCTCGGCGCCCATCCGTACCACGATTCGAATCTGCCTCAATCTTCTTCAGCTCATCGTCACTATCCGAATCAAATTCGTCACGCGCCGGTGTACCTTCGTCGTTTTCATCCACGTTATCCGCGGTACCAGGCGTACTGCCAGCTGCTGTTGGTGCCGGTACCATCTCATCCTCGCCGTTCACAGCAGGTCCAGTGTTGTTTACAGAACTTTGCTTCGGATCCGTGTATGGTTCGCCATCCATGTCGTCGTCATCGAGCTGTACCAAGTCTTCGTCCCTTTCGCCAGCAAATCGATCGTCCTCTTCATCATCTGTGCGCTGTTCACTGTCGAGCGGATCGTATGGTTGATTCCCGTCAGCGCCACCTTTCGCGTACTGCAAAGTTTCCGACGAATAAACTGAGAAATTTGGACAGTTGTTTTCAGATGCGGCTGCCGCACCAGTTCCCGCATCACCATCCACATCATGATGGGAAAGCCCTTTCGGCAGTAGATTACCGGGAACAGTCTTGTTTTCCTTGGATACTTCATCATCCTCTTCATCCGTTTCGTCATCTTTTTTCAGCTTGCTGCTCGACGCTACAGCGGGCGTGGTGGACGTTTTGCCGCTCATGGAAGAACCTAGTAATGCGGTGTCGGATGCACCGGTGTAAGCGGTTGATGCATTAGTATTTGTGTTACTACTGCTTGCTCCACTCATTCCAGCACCACCAGTACCATTGGTGACGATGCTGTTCGAGGATGAGTTGGACCCGGGTGGGCCACTAGTGCTTCCGCCATTGCTTCCACCGGCTGAGATGGATTGGGTAGTCGTACTGCTACCAGGGGTATTAGCAGCGACATTTACTGCTCCCGTAATAATTGATTCTCTCGCATTTCCGCTCGGTCCAGCAGGTCCCCCTCGCCGACAATCCGCGTTTGATGGATCAATGGGGAAAACAATTTTTCCACCATTGATGCGCACGTTTCGTAATCCGTCCCTCGAATGCCATCGCTCTTGGCTCTCAAGTATGCTACCGAGCAGATCTGATCCAGTCGATGCAGCTTCTCTCGGTGAAGGCGTGCTGAAACTTTCGAAACCACTCTTCAATACTCGCCTGCGTCCGAGCACATTTCGCAAGCGCGAACTCATCGCTCCACCTGCGATCAGTGTCGATCCACCTGTACCGCCCGTGCCACCCCCAGTGCTACTGCCTTCCTCTTCGTCGTCGTCATCGCTGAAGTAATCCAGATCATTTCGACCGCCGAAAATCTTCAGCGGCGTTATACCTGCGCCGATGCGTTGTCTCTGTACGGAATCCGTCATTGCATTTGTCGATCTCAAAAGATCACCATTTTCGCCGTTGGTGGCCAGAGCAGCTGCAGCAGCAGCGGCAGCGCTACGTCGTCTACTTCCACCCATCCCTCCAACGCCGGAACTTTTCCTTCGTTTCGCTCGTTTCTTACGCAGTTTTCGCAGTGTACTGTACAGTTTTTTGCGCTTAATCGCAAACTTTTGTCCATCTCCGGCCCCTCCTACACCGGTTCCGTTATCGTTGTCATCCACGTCGTATTCAGAGATTATCATGCTGAGAATTTTTCGACGTGTACGGCGCCGCCTCTTCCGCTTAACCGTTTTGCGAGCACGTGGAGGAGCGGCAACTGCAACTAGACTACTGCTACTGCTACTACCACCGTGCGCCGAAGAACCAGCAGCCAACCGACGTACCCTTGCCGCCACCGTCGACGGCCCAGCTCCATCCGGTGAACTTTGGACCATGTTCAATCGCACTGCCGCAGCCGCACGCGTAAGGATTGCCGCCCTAATACGCTCGCTTTGACGTGTCCGCACAATCCGTAATGGGCTGTGAATGCGTTGCCGCAACCTAGACTCCCGCATACCACCGATCTCGTTCAAATCATCCAGCAGATCCTGCAGCTCATTGTCGTCCTCGTCCGAGCCAGACGCAAAGCAACAATCGCAATACCACGAACCGGATGGGATCTCGAGCAAAGGCGGATTCAGACACTCCATGTGATAGCCGAGATTGCATGAGTCGCACAACAGCATCGTCTCCTCGCTGTGTGCTTGTCGGCACACTTCACAGTACGTTAGTTCGTCTTCTGCCGGAACGGCTAACCCGGTACCCTCCGCTTCCACTCCATCCACCTCCCCTTCGACCGGCTTCGGTTGGACGCGATACACCCGTAGAACCTCCTTTTGTTGCTGTCGTCGCTCCAAATCCGCGTAAATGTTTATCAACTCAAAGCCTTTCCGATCTATCGGACAGGTGGATACGTTGCGCGACCATTCCTCTATACACGGGGCGCAGAATACGTGTTCGCAGACCTCCGGTACGCCGACTTCCTGATTGTGAAGCGACAGCAGACAGATGGGACATTTTTCACTATCGTTGCTGCTGCTGCTGCCGCTAGATTCGTCCGAGGCGTAACCGAGCTTACTGGCTAACACGGCCGCCACTGCGTCCTTGTCGCCCTTTTCCAGCAGCTGCTCTTCGTCACTGTTCCAATCAGATTCCCACTCCGAGCTCTCCGACGCCAGGTCCATCTTAGCGACCGGTACTGTCCGGCGTCGGCTAGGACCAGCGATTGGCCCGCTCCCACTGCTTTCGTTATCACTGTCCTCTAGATTCAGTACATTACGGTTTCGCAAACGCCGACCGGCCCTAGTTGCCGACGTTGTTGACGCTGATGCGGCGCTGACCGAAGTGGTCGGTACCAATTCATCCTCCGTATCGGACGCCATGTTCCGATGCTAATGTTGCTGTTGTGTTGTTAAACTCTCCACTGCTGCAGCCTACTTCGTTTCGATATAGTGCCAACTATCACCCATCAATGACATACTAAAAGACGATGGCAGTGGGAACCTGAACAACTCCGTCCATGAGTGATTTCCTTGCGTTGTTTGTGAGATCTTCTTACTTTTCCTTCCACGTTCCAATGGCTCCCGATACCTTCCGCGATGCTGAAATAGCTGGGGTGAAGGTTTACTTTTCTTTATGTGTGTGTGTGTGTTTTTTTTTTCTTTCTTTCTTACTTTTGGCTTCCTACAACGCTTGAAACAGCAGGTTGTGTTGTTGCTTGATCGGTTGTAACTGCACTATCATCATATGCCCGGCCAGCAGCGCCCTCATCGTTCCCTCGTAGACCAGTGAAGAAATATGGGGTTTGGTTCGAAGGATGGCTGCACTGCCGTCTAGATGTGTTGATTACGGCGTGCGACGTCTTTGTAGTATCTCTGTAGATGAGTATGCTCAAATTTGCCACTGTTGCTCCTCTTGATTTCGCGACTTCGGTTAAAAGTTGATCTCCTCGCTACTCTCTCGTCCCGGCTTCCTTCCCACAGGTGTTGATGCAAAATCTTTACCCTTCGTTGCACGGCCAACTCGACTGTCCAAGTTCTGATGCTGATCTCACGCGCTGTGCGTGTGTGCGTGTGTGTGTGTGTGTGTGTGTGTGTATTGAGCTAAGAAAAGCACAAGCAAACAAGCGTGAACTAGAACCTAACAAGGAGTCCGTTTTCGATGAAACACACAGAGCACAACAGCAAACGCACACACATATACACACGTACACGGGACAGGCAGAGCGGAGCGCTGTGCTGGGATTTTGCAGCCGACTTTTGACCGTGTTACACTGGGTGCCCTAGACCCTCAACATGGTCCTGGGCAGCGTTGGCACGCTATATGACCCTTCCGGAACGGGGTCGAGAGTTCGACGCAGCCGCTAAGATTCACCAAGCACTGTAAAATCCAGCCTAATATTGGTTCCGGAACGACGGGAAGATTTTGGAGCAAGACAAAAATGGCGATTTGGTTGTAGCACCGACGATCAGACGTTTTGTATGCGCGCACACACACATACGCACTCAAACATATCAAGCAAAGCCGACGAAACGTTTGCTTCGACAGCCGACAATCAGACGTTTGAGCTGTCAAATCGGATGCACTGTGGGATAGTCCTTCGCAGGTTCACAAATTTTCCTTTTCCATCTATAATTTGTCTGGTTTCTGTACAAATACAAATTAAAAAATGCTACATCATTTTGACTTACAGAGTAGAAAACTTTTTACTTGCTTGAACTAAACTATTCTTTTTTTGTTTTATTCGAACGGCTAGGCCGCATCGATTTAATTTTTACCACGAACCCGGTTACTCATCGATTGCTGCGGAGGTTTGGTCCCGATGGGATTTTTGCCTCGGCCCTGTCGTGTGAAGATCGCTGCCGTTACCGCTTAATTTAGAAATCCATAGTTTTACCGGTTTGTTGTAGTTTTGAGTCTTTTGAAGAGTAGAGTTTGAAATTTAGCGTTATTAGTGAGAAGTTGTTTGAAACAGTGGAGGATCAATCCCCTTGGAGGTCCAGGGCGGAATTATATTTGGGGCCTATAATTTTAAAAACGATGAAGAAGGGGGGGCATTGAGGCCCTTGAAATGAGAGAAAGCGAAAAGCGCAGTAAAATTCATCCAATCATATTACTCCACGTGAATATGCCGCATATTGCATATCCTGGCGGAATATCGCTAATTCTTTGATGCATTGTGCTGGGTGACTGTTCTCCAGCAGAACTGTGTCGACCAGTACAGCAAGGTTGCAATGCAGCGTCTGAAATATACGCGAGAACGTTAGGAACAACTTCGAAGCAAAATGTATGCGGGGTTGATAGATCTTGCTGGTGCTCAACAAACCGTAGCAGATCTGCAACCACATTTGTCCAATTTTTCTATGAAAGTCCCGGTGCAAGAGGCGGTTCCTGTCGCGCGTCGATCGATCGATCCACAAAATATCTTTCGTACGAATTGCTCGTGGACCATCATTGCGGGCGGATCCTTCATCTCGCTCAAACTTTCCGTCGGCTGGAACGAAATTCCATACAAACCAGCTGTTTTCAGATTTCCGATACCAGGAGAGCATGTTTTTCAAAAGATAACATGTATGTCCCCATATTTTGTCAAGTGGGCCATCACTACGCATACTGTGTCGGTTATGACATTATTGTGACAATCGAAATACTAAACACAATACTCCACCACAATACTGTTCCAAAACACGCAGGCAGGACATTTTACATTTTTACAGTGTATTGGTAGCGCAGCCGGTCTGCAAGACAGGACCACGGAAAAATTTCATCTGGACCACCAAACCACGGTACACAGCACTGACTATCCCACGGGTAAATAAAATAAAAAAAGCCAGAAATGATAGGCTTCAATATCCTGAGGATGTCGTGCCGATAAAGAAGAAGTAGTTTGAGTACACTGCATACTTCTCTTGCGTAGCCGTGTAATCGGGCCGATATAGGTTGTCAAATAGAAACAAATATTTTATATAACCAAGGATATATAAAATCCAACGATATTTTCGATTAAATTGTTTTCTTTTTTAATTAGATTTTGTGCTATAAATTAACTCTGCTGTAAAATTTCCAATAGTCGCACAATCGGCACAAATTTGTTGGGACCCCAAACACGGCGAGGCCCTAGGCGACCGCCTACCGTTGGATCCGCCGCTGGGTTGAAAAGAGAAAGTGAAAACGGGTTGAAGTTGTCATTGCATAATGCTGCTAGAAATTAGAATACTACAAGACTTCCAAGATTAGCCCTTGCAGAATATAATATGTTACATTATCTGCATTTTTTATGTTTGAAAAAAAAAAAAATAATTCATAGCGCAAAATAGGGAAAGAATTTTGACTTTCTTAGCGTGCTGTCATAGCATGCGCGTTGGGTCATCGAAACCCACTGTGTTGTATTTTGACATTGAACAGTCCACACAAAAGCACGAGCACGTTGTTTTCGGCATTTTGAAGAGGAACCCCACACATTATTTACAAAGGGAAAACACTTTAAATTACACATCAATTACAGGTGTAAAAATCTCAATATGTTCAGCATGACGCGTGAATTTTCCCCCTGCGGGAAATATAGCGGCTATATTAGCCAACAGGGTACATTTGTCGTGCACGATGTGGAAACGAGCGCCCTTCATCAGGTATATACGCCGAACATGCATCTGAACGTTCCGTGCACCAGTTTCGCCTGGGTTCAGATCGGCGATGCTGAAACGAAAGTGAAGAAAAAATCGAAAAAAGCGCGGGCGAGCTTGGTGGAAAATGGAACCAGTGTACAGCTGTTAGTCGCATTCGGCACGAGTAAGGGTGGTGTCGCGTTTTATAATCTTGCAACCGCTACCATCGAGCGTACCTGCAAAGGCGATGGCCATACCGCTCCCATTACGGCGATCCATTACAATGCGCGTCACAACCCAGATGCACTGTACACGGCTGGTGCCGATGGAAACGTTATCGAGTGGAGCATTAGCCAGTGCAGCCAGCAAAGAGTGTACCACATTGGTGTGGAGAAGTTGACATGTGTTTTGGCACATTCCGGTACAATTGTAACCGGTGCGAAACAGCTCAAATTGTGGAGCATCGAAAAGGATGCACTGGAGCGTACGCTTATCGGGCATACATCCAATACGCAGTTGTTGCAGCTGGTAGCACCGGATGCGGATAACATTTACATCTTATCGGGATCAGTGAACGATCGTAATTTATCCCTCTGGTCACTGAGCGACGAGGAGAGCAATGCGCCGGTAGCAGCCTTCGCACTGGACGATGTGCCGGAATATATTTCACCGAAGATGGTCGACGGTAAGCTACATCTGATTGCCGTCTCTAGGACTGGCATTGCACATTATTTCGTGCGCGATATGGGCAAATTGAGCGTAAAGAAACCGTACCGAGCGTCTCACACGTTCGAGGTAGCACTGGACATGGTGAGCACGAAGAAGCAAGCGGTCGATCGGTTGCCCGTGTGTATGGCCACCGTTAAGTATGCGGCACAGCAGGATCAAATACTTCTTGGGTATGGTTCAGAGTGGCACGTGCGCTTCGAACATGTTGCCATCGAAGAGGACGTCAAGATAAACGTGATCATCCGTGAGCCTGTGAAAGTGATGGAAGGCAAAGCAAAGGAAGGAGAGCATAAATCAAAAACACCTACCATCGATGCAGCCAATGTGGAATATATGAACGCCGCTAATGCTAGTAGAAAGACCGTCAAGGAGGTAAAGGAACCATTCCATTTCACTCTATTCATGGCCATTACACACGTCCTTCGTATACTTTATAGGTGGAAATTCCCATGGAAGTTCGATTGGAAAATCTATCGACGCCCAAGACAAGCTCAAAGAATATGATCCATTTGCTGGTGCAAGGACTGCACAGCAGGGATGCGACTCTTTTGCGAAATGTGTTTGCAGTGGACGATTCAGACATGGTTCAACAAACGCTTGGCCGATTGCCTCCCCAATACGTGAGCCCGCTGCTGAACGAACTGTCCCATATGATGCAGATGAAAACGATGCAGTACGACGATGCATTCTCTACGACGCACGATTCATTGCTAATATGTACCTTTTTTTTGTTCATTTTGCAGCGTTAAAACAGCAGTGTGCTGGTTGAAACATTTGATCCACTTACACGCGAGCCAGCTGATGGCCCTGGGGTCATCGAATCTGCTTACGAACTTTAGCACTTGCCTCGGCATCATCGAGTACCGGGTGGAACACTTGAATTCCCTTTCGAGGTATGTACGCTAATGGTAGGACAATCGAAAGCTTCAACGCAACGAAACATGTACATATCTGTTACACTTCTCACAGACTACGAGGACGATTAGGGTTACTTATCGATCAGATTGATCGGAGTAAAAACCGGGCAGCAAATCTGGACGACAGATCCAACATGAATGTGCTGGTGTATCAGGAGGGTGACGATTCGGACGTGGACTCCATGCTAGAGAAAGATGATGCCGATCTGCCGGGTTCGTCAAACGAGGAGATGTACGACGACGATGACAATGAAGCCGACGGCGTTGAGCCAGGGTATGTTAATGGAACTGATTCTGGGGTTGATCAGTACCGGCGTAATGGGTATTCCAGAAAGAATGAAGAATCGATGGAAGTGTCCGATTGAGTGGAGTAGCTGCGAAACATCCTGTTGACAGCATTTTATTTTACAATAAATATTTATTGTATGCTGTATATGAGTTGGAGGGGTGAGGTAGAGATAACTGATTGTACCTTTGAAGACGTCCAAAATTTCATCTCTCTCGAGCCAAAGCTAAGCACCGACAACCGCATAGGTGTTGAGATACGCGCTAGAGTTCTGACTGTCGACCGAGCCGATACACCCTTCGAAACAAATCGAAGCTGAGACTGAGTTTCAGTTAAAATATATATAGTTCCAGTACTCTCATACGCTTCTGAGACATATACTTTGCTCAAAACTGAACCTATTTGGTGCAAGGACTGGTCAGATTCTACAATGACGAGCTCTAAGAGCATCAGTAGAATGAACGCAATATCGTAATAGTGGAAAATCAATCCTTCTGCTGGCGTTCGTTCCTGAGCGCGACGCTGTACAAAACACGTGATGAAATTCTACAGCACATTGGATTATGTCGATAACGTAATGAGTATTTATTTCCGCTAATGAAACACAAATCAACAAACAGTTCATTTCCAGCGGTTTTACATTTTACACAGTAACAATACAATTGGTAACAATCAAAGTGAATGAACAGTCAGTGGCTATTTTGCAAAGGATGACCAACGAGACTATTGGAATGATAATTTTTATGAGACAACACACGGCCTGGTGGTCATACGTAGGACGTTTGATTGATCAATGGTGACTGATGGATGCTGTATCGTTTGCGCTTAGCCGTGATGGGAACAACAGTTTCCTCTTGTTTTCGCTTGTTAGATATCTTGGCGGGATTCAGCAGTGTGTTAAACTGCAGATCGCATGGAATGCCGGGCACTACGATCTCGCCATCTTCCTGCAAACCATCCGTTGTTGCAAATGGGTCATCCAAATTGCCCATTCTGTCAAACAGCTCATCCACCTTCTTGTCTATTGCCACCGGATCAACCAATCCGTTTGCCATAAGCGATGTACGCTGATATTCAAAGGCAACCGTTTCTAACTTTTTATCCGGCTTAGCCGTCCCCCTTATTACCGCTGCATCTAGCAACCGTTTGCGGGTGGAATGATGGTACAACAGCTCGTCCATACTTCCGCGCACGAGTAACCGTAACACGTGCACCTTCCTCTTCTGCCCGATCCGATGGGCGCGGTCTTCTGCCTGGAAGTCCATTTGTGGATTGAAATCCATGTCGTAAAAGATCACGGTGTCGGCCGCTACCAAATTTATGCCAAGACCACCGGCTCGTGTCGACAACAGGAAGACGAACTTACTCGACCCGGGACTATTAAACTCTTCCATCTGTGACTGGCGACTTTCGTGACCGGTTGATCCAGTCAGTACGCAGTACTCGTACTCGCGCCAGTCAAGATAATCCATCAATATTTTCAGCACTGTGACGTACTGGGAGAATATTAATACTTTGGAACCGCGCGCCTTGAGCCTTGCCAGCAGCTTGTCCAGTAGGATCATTTTCGAGCTAAAATTCACGATGTCGTCCGTCACATAGTCCGTATCCATATTCTCTGCACCCGGTACCAGGTAAGGATGTTGAATCACCTTTCTCAAGTGCGGAAATCTGGACCCGATTCTGAACCTTCTGATGTGTCCGTCACGACCGACCTCCTGCAGCTCATTTTGCACCACCTTATGTGTCCAAAGACACATTTGCTCTGTCGGTGGCACATAAATGTCGATGTGTACCTTCGGCGGAATGGAGGGTGCTACCTCTAGCTTGGTGCGGCGCAGCAGCAAAGGTCGAAGGAGATTCTTCAACCGAATCGTTTGCTCGTTTCGGGGGTCGACGCAGTCCTCTACCGTGAACCAGGAGTCAAAGTTGTCGGCGCTACTGAAGAACAGTGGCATAAGCAGATTTAACAGCGCCCATAGCTCGTGCAAATTGTTGTGAACCGGTGTGCCGGTTAATAGCACCATACTCTGGATTTGATATGTTCTAAGCACACTAGCAAACACGGTATTTTCGTTCCTTGCCCGATGACCCTCATCAATTATGGCATAGTGAAAATTAATGCGTTTGAAATGCAGCTTATTGAAAGTGACAAATTCGTACGTTGTAACAGCCACATTCCACGAACGTTTCCGATCGCTCAGCTTGGCAAGGATCTCTTTACTTTGTTCGCCAGTCGCATGTGCCTTTAATACTTTGGCGGACGGTAGAAACCTTGCAAATTCATTCATCCAGTTGAACAATGTTGAAAGGGGCACCACAACAAGAAACGGTCCTTTTAGTTTGCTAAAATCGTAACGGGCACATCACACACCTATTAAAAATGGTTTCATGGGATGAAAAGTTTTCATGCTGAATACTTACCGTACGCTCATCAGATAACCAATCATAGAGATGGACTGTATAGTTTTGCCAAGTCCCATCTCATCGGCGAGAATGCCGTTGAGATTGCTATTGTACATAGAAATTAACCAGTTCAGGCCACGTATCTGGTAGTCCCGCATGGTGCCGTTGATGTAGGAAGGTGATTCCATAAAATCAATACCATCAATAGCATTGTTATTGGCGATGTCCGCATTTCGCAGGTTTTCGATGCTTGCCAATTGTTTTCTTCCAGTCGTACCACGGTCGGCGGATGGTTTCTTTTTCAGGTGTGCTTGATTGAATTCGGCGAAACCGGCTAGCTTTCGTTCGAGTGCTTCCAGTTGCATTAGACGCTTTCGTTGCAACTGTTCCCGGAAAACCTTTCTTTCCAGCTTGTCCTCGTCGATGTTTGGCGAAGGAGGAGAAGTTTTACCGGAAAGCATCTATAAAAAATACACGAATAACAGAAAGAATGTTTCACCAATTCGTAAAATGAATGAATTTATCATTACTAGATATTTACCATGTTATACGGAAAGAACAATTGTGCCAGGCGCTTCCTTACATGTACTATCACGTACCGGAGTTTAACGACACCCGTGCCAAGCGACAATCAGTTGGCGCGTAAACCGTGCAGGATTTTCAGACGATTGGATTGCTGTGCTAATCAGACGTTTCGTTTAGCCGAATTTCACCATTTCGGGAAACCTCCAAACACAACCTGTTTTCAGTAGGATAGGTAGCTCTAGGAAGCGACTGATTGATAAATTTGTCAAAAGAATAGATCATAGTCTCCTTCGTTTAAAAGATTTTTTCTAGCGTACTAATACAGTAGGTCGCCGCTTTACGCTAATGTTTGGGACCGAACGTTTTAGCGTATATCGAGTTTTCGCGTATAACGAATTTCCTTTGACATATCGTTTATACTACACATTGAAGAGGTGAAGAGTTGAAGAGTTAACATAAATTAAACACCAAACAAAATTATGTATTTAATCAAAGCAAGTTAGGTGTTCTTTCCAGAATAATTATGACTACTTCATTACTATGATAAAGAAACTAATAACACATTTAAATAATAATGTATAACTCATTACATTTATTTCAGAAATGTTCAATGTTGTACGTTAATACAAAGCTACGATGTTTGAACAAAGTTATCCATTAATAGTTGTTTCTTAACAGTTTTCTTTTCATTGTATGTATATGTTCTTATTAACCTCTATTTCCTTCCTAACTCGATTGCTTACATTTGTTGTGTCTTTTGTTTGAATAATGGTCCGCACAGTTGATTGTGGACGTTTTGTTTGCCGGGCTATTGCTGCATAATTTTTTCCTTCCTCGAACATTTTTATGATTTCGAGCTTTTCTGCAATTGATATCGCACACTTTTTTCGTACATTTTTATTGTTTGCTGCCATTTCCGACGCTACAAAACTGCTGCTTTGAGATACTAAACTTTTTTTAAAAACCAGTACAGCTCGTGAGTTGATCAGAAAAACAATCTAAAATTTCTTTGAAATCCAGTTCGTTACAGGCTCATTCGTTTAATCATGCATGTTGAAAACTTCATCCACCCAAAACAAAGCAAAATTGCCCGAGTAGAAATCAAACAACAATGATAAACGCTATGACCTGTCACGTTTTCAAAAAATCGCGTATTGCGAAATCGCGTATATCGAGTATGGCGTACTGCGGCGATCTACTGTATTTAATTTTTTTAGCGAATCTATTACCAATTATTAGTACGCTAGAAAAAATCTTTTAAACGAAGCAGACTATGATCTATTCTTTTGACAAATTTATCAATCAGTCGCTTCCTAGAGCTACTTATCCTACTGAAAACAGGTTGTGTTTGAAGGTTTCCCGAAATGGTGAAATTCGGCTAAACGAAACGTCTGATTAGCACAGCAATCCAATCGTCTGAAAATCCTGCACGGTTTACGCGCCAACTGATTGTCGCTTGGCACGGGTGTCGTTAATCTCCGGTACGTGATAGTACATGTAAGGAAGCGCCTGGCACAATTGTTCTTTCCGTATAACATGGTAAATATCTAGTAATGATAAATTCATTCATTTTACGAATTGGTGAAACATTCTTTCTGTTATTCGTGTATTTTTTATAGATGCTTTCCGGTAAAACTTCTCCTCCTTCGCCAAACATCGACGAGGACAAGCTGGAAAGAAAGGTTTTCCGGGAACAGTTGCAACGAAAGCGTCTAATGCAACTGGAAGCACTCGAACGAAAGCTAGCCGGTTTCGCCGAATTCAATCAAGCACACCTGAAAAAGAAACCATCCGCCGACCGTGGTACGACTGGAAGAAAACAATTGGCAAGCATCGAAAACCTGCGAAATGCGGACATCGCCAATAACAATGCTATTGATGGTATTGATTTTATGGAATCACCTTCCTACATCAACGGCACCATGCGGGACTACCAGATACGTGGCCTGAACTGGTTAATTTCTATGTACAATAGCAATCTCAACGGCATTCTCGCCGATGAGATGGGACTTGGCAAAACTATACAGTCCATCTCTATGATTGGTTATCTGATGAGCGTACGGTAAGTATTCAGCATGAAAACTTTTCATCCCATGAAACCATTTTTAATAGGTGTGTGATGTGCCCGTTACGATTTTAGCAAACTAAAAGGACCGTTTCTTGTTGTGGTGCCCCTTTCAACATTGTTCAACTGGATGAATGAATTTGCAAGGTTTCTACCGTCCGCTAAAGTATTAAAGGCACATGCGACTGGCGAACAAAGTAAAGAGATCCTTGCCAAGCTGAGCGATCGGAAGCGTTCGTGGAATGTGGCTGTTACAACGTACGAATTTGTCACTTTCAATAAGCTGCATTTCAAACGCATTAATTTTCACTATGCCATAATTGATGAGGGTCATCGGGCAAAGAACGAAAATACTGTGTTTGCTAGTGTGCTTAGAACATATCAAATCCAGAGTATGGTGCTATTAACCGGCACACCGGTTCACAACAATTTGCACGAGCTATGGGCGCTGTTAAATCTGCTTATGCCACTGTTCTTCAGTAGCGCCGACAACTTTGACTCCTGGTTCACGGTAGAGGACTGCGTCGATCCCCGAAACGAGCAAACGATTCGGTTGAAGAATCTCCTTCGACCTTTGCTGCTGCGCCGCACCAAGCTAGAGGTAGCACCCTCCATTCCGCCGAAGGTACACATCGACATTTATGTGCCACCGACAGAGCAAATGTGTCTTTGGACACATAAGGTGGTGCAAAATGAGCTGCAGGAGGTCGGTCGTGACGGACATATCAGAAGGTTCAGAATCGGGTCCAGATTTCCGCACTTGAGAAAGGTGATTCAACATCCTTACCTGGTACCGGGTGCAGAGAATATGGATACGGACTATGTGACGGACGACATCGTGAATTTTAGCTCGAAAATGATCCTACTGGACAAGCTGCTGGCAAGGCTCAAGGCGCGCGGTTCCAAAGTATTAATATTCTCCCAGTACGTCACAGTGCTGAAAATATTGATGGATTATCTTGACTGGCGCGAGTACGAGTACTGCGTACTGACTGGATCAACCGGTCACGAAAGTCGCCAGTCACAGATGGAAGAGTTTAATAGTCCCGGGTCGAGTAAGTTCGTCTTCCTGTTGTCGACACGAGCCGGTGGTCTTGGCATAAATTTGGTAGCGGCCGACACCGTGATCTTTTACGACATGGATTTCAATCCACAAATGGACTTCCAGGCAGAAGACCGCGCCCATCGGATCGGGCAGAAGAGGAAGGTGCACGTGTTACGGTTACTCGTGCGCGGAAGTATGGACGAGCTGTTGTACCATCATTCCACCCGCAAACGGTTGCTAGATGCAGCGGTAATAAGGGGGACGGCTAAGCCGGATAAAAAGTTAGAAACGGTTGCATTTGAATATCAGCGTACATCGCTTATGGCAAACGGGTTGGTTGATCCGGTGGCAATAGACAAGAAGGTGGATGAGCTGTTTGACAGAATGGGCAATTTGGATGACCCATTTGCAACAACGGATGGTTTGCAGGAAGATGGCGAGATCGTAGTGCCCGGCATTCCATGCGATCTGCAGTTTAACACACTGCTGAATCCCGCCAAGATATCTAACAAGCGAAAACAAGAGGAAACTGTTGTTCCCATCACGGCTAAGCGCAAACGATACAGCATCCATCAGTCACCATTGATCAATCAAACGTCCTACGTATGACCACCAGGCCGTGTGTTGTTTCATAAAAATTATCATTCCAACAGTCTCGTTGGTCATCCTTTGCAAAATAGCCACTGACTGTTCATTCACTTTGATTGATCAATGGTGACTGATGGATGCTGTATCGTTTGCGCTTAGCCGTGATGGGAACAACAGTTTCCTCTTGTTTTCGCTTGTTAGATATCTTGGCGGGATTCAGCAGTGTGTTAAACTGCAGATCGCATGGAATGCCGGGCACTACGATCTCGCCATCTTCCTGCAAACCATCCGTTGTTGCAAATGGGTCATCCAAATTGCCCATTCTGTCAAACAGCTCATCCACCTTCTTGTCTATTGCCACCGGATCAACCAACCCGTTTGCCATAAGCGATGTACGCTGATATTCAAATGCAACCGTTTCTAACTTTTTATCCGGCTTAGCCGTCCCCCTTATTACCGCTGCATCTAGCAACCGTTTGCGGGTGGAATGATGGTACAACAGCTCGTCCATACTTCCGCGCACGAGTAACCGTAACACGTGCACCTTCCTCTTCTGCCCGATCCGATGGGCGCGGTCTTCTGCCTGGAAGTCCATTTGTGGATTGAAATCCATGTCGTAAAAGATCACGGTGTCGGCCGCTACCAAATTTATGCCAAGACCACCGGCTCGTGTCGACAACAGGAAGACGAACTTACTCGACCCGGGACTATTAAACTCTTCCATCTGTGACTGGCGACTTTCGTGACCGGTTGATCCAGTCAGTACGCAGTACTCGTACTCGCGCCAGTCAAGATAATCCATCAATATTTTCAGCACTGTGACGTACTGGGAGAATATTAATACTTTGGAACCGCGCGCCTTGAGCCTTGCCAGCAGCTTGTCCAGTAGGATCATTTTCGAGCTAAAATTCACGATGTCGTCCGTCACATAGTCCGTATCCATATTCTCTGCACCCGGTACCAGGTAAGGATGTTGAATCACCTTTCTCAAGTGCGGAAATCTGGACCCGATTCTGAACCTTCTGATATGTCCGTCACGACCGACCTCCTGCAGCTCATTTTGCACCACCTTATGTGTCCAAAGACACATTTGCTCTGTCGGTGGCACATAAATGTCGATGTGTACCTTCGGCGGAATGGAGGGTGCTACCTCTAGCTTGGTGCGGCGCAGCAGCAAAGGTCGAAGGAGATTCTTCAACCGAATCGTTTGCTCGTTTCGGGGATCGACGCAGTCCTCTACCGTGAACCAGGAGTCAAAGTTGTCGGCGCTACTGAAGAACAGTGGCATAAGCAGATTTAACAGCGCCCATAGCTCGTGCAAATTGTTGTGAACCGGTGTGCCGGTTAATAGCACCATACTCTGGATTTGATATGTTCTAAGCACACTAGCAAACACAGTATTTTCGTTCTTTGCCCGATGACCCTCATCAATTATGGCATAGTGAAAATTAATGCGTTTGAAATGCAGCTTATTGAAAGTGACAAATTCGTACGTTGTAACAGCCACATTCCACGAACGCTTCCGATCGCTCAGCTTGGCAAGGATCTCTTTACTTTGTTCGCCAGTCGCATGTGCCTTTAATACTTTAGCGGACGGTAGAAACCTTGCAAATTCATTCATCCAGTTGAACAATGTTGAAAGGGGCACCACAACAAGAAACGGTCCTTTTAGTTTGTTAAAATCGTAACGGGCACATCACACACCTATTAAAAATGGTTTCATGGGATGAAAAGTTTTCATGCTGAATACTTACCGTACGCTCATCAGATAACCAATCATAGAGATAGACTGTATAGTTTTGCCAAGTCCCATCTCATCGGCGAGAATGCCGTTGAGATTGCTATTGTACATAGAAATTAACCAGTTCAGGCCACGTATCTGGTAGTCCCGCATGGTGCCGTTGGTGTAGGAAGGTGATTCCATAAAATCAATACCATCAATAGCATTGTTATTGGCGATGTCCGCATTTCGCAGGTTTTCGATGCTTGCCAATTGTTTTCTTCCAGTCGTACCACGGTCGGCGGATGGTTTCTTTTTCAGGTGTGCTTGATTGAATTCGGCGAAACCGGCTAGCTTTCGTTCGAGTGCTTCCAGTTGCATTAGACGCTTTCGTTGCAACTGTTCCCGGAAAACCTTTCTTTCCAGCTTGTCCTCGTCGATGTTTGGCGAAGGAGGAGAAGTTTTACCGGAAAGCATCTATAAAAAATACACGAATAACAGAAAGAATGTTTCACCAATTCGTAAAATGAATGAATTTATCATTACTAGATATTTACCATGTTATACGGAAAGAACAATTGTGCCAGGCGCTTCCTTACATGTACTATCACGTACCGGAGTTTAACGACACCCGTGCCAAGCGACAATCAGTTGGCGCGTAAACCGTGCAGGATTTTCAGACGATTGGATTGCTGTGCTAATCAGACGTTTCGTTTAGCCGAATTTCACCATTTCGGGAAACCTCCAAACACAACCTGTTTTCAGTAGGATAGGTAGCTCTAGGAAGCGACTGATTGATAAATTTGTCAAAAGAATAGATCATAGTCTCCTTCGTTTAAAAGATTTTTTCTAGCGTACTAATAATTGGTAATAGATTCGCTAAGAAAATTAAATATTATTCATCCAATAATTTACATTTGGCAGCACTGCGACGTTTCGATGTAGTGATGGCCCTAACGTCTTGTCTGTCAGTTCCGAAGACCAGCTGTCTGAATATTTGACAGTTCTGTCCTGTAGTGTAGACAAGGCTTTCGCTATACATTTGCAGATAAATAATAAGAGCATGAATGTTGCGTTAACATTTCGTTGACTGCCGCAGGAAACAAATACAGATGATTGCAAAACACCGGCATTGATATTTTAAAGTGTCTATACAATTACCCTTAAACTAAGCAAACATCATGTCGAAGGAGGAGGAAAACGCTGTAAAACCGTCCGACGCAAACGAAAACTCGGTAAGTGTGGCTCGGGATAGGGTAATGATGGAAATGAAACAATATTCTGGGAAGGTATAGCTGCCTCCAAAACGAGAGCGCTGCACGCGCACCGCAACTAATATGGTTCGCACGAGAGAAACAATACCTCGTCGACGATTTGATAATTATCAAATGCGTGTGTTGTTTTACGGTGCCAGGATTTTCGTTCATCTATGCATTTTATTTCCTTTCTCGTTCTCTTGAGTTTAGAATGGATCCAACTCCGACACCACCTCGTCGAACACAAAGGAACCGGACTATGATGCAACTCTGAAGACTGATCGCGGGAAGCGGTTCGAGTTTCTGCTCAAGCAGACCGAAATCTTTTCCCATTTCATGAACACGGCACCAAGCAAGAGTACACCACCGAAAGCGCCGCGGGGCCGCAAGCCGAAGGTGGATAAAAATGCTGATCCAGGTGACCATCGGCATCGCAAGACGGAGCAGGAGGAAGACGAAGAATTACTGGCGGAAACAACCCAAAAAACGAAGACGCTGTTCCGCTTCGAGGTGTCTCCACCATACATCAAAGCCGGTGAGATGCGTGATTATCAGATCCGAGGCCTGAACTGGATGATTTCATTGTACGAAAACGGTATCAATGGTATCTTAGCGGATGAGATGGGTTTGGGTAAAACGTTGCAGACGATTTCGTTGCTAGGCTACCTGAAGAACATTTGCAATAATCCTGGACCGCATATAGTGATCGTACCGAAATCGACTCTCCAGAATTGGGTGAATGAGTTCGAACGTTGGTGTCCTTCGATTCGGGCGGTGTGTCTGATCGGTGACCAAGAGAAGCGTAATGCATTCATTCGCGATGTGATGATGCCAGGTGAGTGGGATGTTTGCATCACCTCGTACGAGATGTGCATACGTGAGAAGGTCGTGTTCAAGAAGTTCAACTGGCGTTACATGGTGATCGACGAGGCGCATCGCATCAAGAATGAGAAGTCGAAGCTGTCGGAGATTTTGCGTGAGTTTAAAACGGCCAACCGATTGTTGCTGACCGGAACTCCGTTGCAGAACAATCTTCACGAGCTGTGGGCATTGTTAAACTTTTTGCTACCGGATATTTTCAACAACGCTGAAGATTTTGATAGCTGGTTCGATGCGAACCAGTGCTTGGGCGACAATTCGCTGATCGAGCGGTTGCATGCCGTGCTGAAACCGTTTTTACTTCGTCGACTGAAGTCTGAGGTCGAGAAGCGACTGCTACCGAAGAAGGAGGTGAAGATCTTTGTAGGACTGTCGAAAATGCAACGCGAATGGTACACAAAGATCCTGATGAAGGACATTGATGTGGTGAATGGTGCGGGCAAAGTAGAGAAGATGCGGCTGCAGAATATTCTGATGCAGTTGCGAAAGTGCACCAACCATCCGTATCTGTTCGATGGAGCAGAACCTGGCCCACCGTACACGACCGATTACCATCTGTTGGAGAACAGTGGCAAGATGGTGGTTCTTGACAAGTTGCTAATGAAGCTACAAGTGCAAGGATCGCGGGTGCTGATTTTCAGTCAAATGACGCGTATGTTGGACATTCTAGAAGATTTTTGCTATTGGCGAGGCTATCAGTACTGCCGGCTCGATGGAAATACGCCTCACGAAGATCGTTCAAACATGATTGCCGATTACAACGCCGAAAACAGCACCAAATTCATCTTCATGTTGTCGACTCGTGCCGGTGGCTTGGGCATCAACTTGGCTACCGCTGACGTGGTCATAATTTACGATTCCGATTGGAATCCACAGATGGATTTGCAAGCGATGGACCGAGCACATCGTATTGGGCAGAAGAAGCAGGTGCGAGTATTCCGACTCATCACGGAGAACACGGTAGAGGAAAAGATTGTAGAACGAGCGGAGGTTAAGCTGAAGCTTGACAAGCTCGTAATTCAGCAGGGTCGGTTGGTGGACAACAAGACAAACCAAATAAATAAGGACGAGATGTTGAATATCATCCGTTTCGGCGCGAACCATGTGTTCCAGTCTCGCGACTCTGAAATCACCGACGAAGACATTGACGCGATTTTACAGAAAGGTGAAGAGAAGACGCAAGAACAGATGGCAAAGCTGGATAAACTGGGTGAGAGTTCGCTACGGAGTTTCACTCTCGATGCGGATAATCTCGAGAATCGATCGTTGTATCAGTTCGAGGGGGAAGATTATCGCGAGAAGCAAAAGCTGCAAACTCTTGGTTCTTGGATCGAACCGCCAAAACGTGAGCGGAAGGCGAATTATGCTGTCGATGCGTACTTCAAGGAAGCATTGCGTGTGGCAGAACCAAAAGCACCGAAAGCGCCACGACCACCGAAACAACCGATCGTGCAGGACTTCCAGTTTTTCCCGCCAAGATTGTTCGAGTTGCTCGATCAGGAGATCTATCATTATCGCAAGACGGTCAACTACAAGGTGCCGAAGAACTCGGATCTTGGCTCAGAAGCGAACAAAGTGCAACGTGAAGAGCAGCACAAAATCGATGAAGCAGAACCGCTGACGGAAGAGGAACTGGTCGAGAAGGAATCACTGTTGATGCAAGGCTTCACCAACTGGACGAAGCGTGACTTCAATCAGTTTATCAAGGTGAACGAAAAGTACGGTCGGGATGATATCGAGAATATATCTCATGAGATAGAGGGTAAGACACGGGAAGAGGTGATGGAATACAGTACGGTATTCTGGGAGCGATGTCACGAACTACAAGATATTGATCGCATAATAAGTCAGATTGAGCGTGGGGAGGCAAAGATTCAACGGCGAGCCTCTATCAAACGTGCGCTGGACAGTAAGGTACGTTATCTTGATCTTAATGTCGCTTTGGATAGTGAGGAGATAATTAATTTCATTATTATTTTAGATGGCAAGATATCGAGCTCCGTTCCATCAGCTGCGCATTGCATACGGAAACAATAAGGGTAAAAATTACACCGAGGAGGAAGATCGTTTTCTCGTTTGCATGCTGCACAAGCTTGGATTCGACAAGGAGAACGTGTACGAAGAGCTGAGAGTGGCAGTCCGGTGTGCACCACAATTTCGGTTCGATTGGTTCCTGAAATCTCGCAATGCTCTTGCGTTGCAACGTCGTTGCAATACACTCATTACACTGATCGAGCGCGAAAACCAGGAAATTGAAGAAAAGGAACGATTAGAGAAAAAGAAGAAAACAGGTGGTAGCAATGTGGCTGGCATAGGTGGTGGCACTGTTGCTGGAGGAGGCGGAGGCGCTGCAGTACCAAAACCGAACCAGAAGCGCAAATCCGATGCCACTACCGTGTCGAACGATAAGAACAAAAAGAAGAAAAAGTCCTAAGTAAAAGAATAGGTCCTCAAACAAGAACACAGTGCGAGTAATTAGAGGGATGCAGTCGGAATGTAAGAGTGAAAGAGAGTGGAAACGAACGAAAATGAGGTACATACATTCCGCAATCAGGATCAGGATTTTTATTTAATTTTTTGTGTTTGTCGCAACACAAGTATAGTTTGACCGTAGGTCGTGAGTACGACATTAACAACCTTCATCCTGCACAAGCTACGACATGAAAAAAAAATCAAATCATTAACACCCCCAATGGCGTATTGCAGACTTTTGCAAGTTGCAGTCTTCTCAACCGTAAGGATTCTTCATACATCTCTTTCTTAGTTGATAAGTTTTACTCATTTTTTACTATACAATATGATATAAAGGTATGAATATCCATAGCGATTGCGTGTGTTTATAGTGCGGAAACAGTTGTTAGTGATACGTACGTTAGTTGTGGTGTTCATAAGAAATGTTAATCCTGTGTGATGGAAAAGACAGTTGATCCAATCCAGTATTGATAAAGTTTTCAAGTAACTTAACCCTATCTCGTAACCGAGCGGCTGGGATTCTTTGTATAATGATTCTTAAATAGGAATTAAACAGAAAAACTAAGTATCAAACCTCCTCAAGCTCTATCTATAGTGCTTTTTAATAATTAGACGAACTTTGACTTTGAGTTAAGATGCTACCGCCAATACTACTTACTCTTTGCGTGTATTTATTGTAAGCTTCAGTAGAGATTATAACGCACGTGGCTATGGCGACGATAAGTCGTGTAGGTTGATCATGATCGTAAATAAACATTTGCCCAGTCATAGCAACCCGAATGCCAAAATATATTCCGTTCTTTGTGAAGTTGTCCCATATACAGTAATTTGTGTGGTTTCGGCCTTAAATTCCGAATGAAATATTATACATTTTTCATGTTTGTAAAGTTAATATCTTGCGTGAATGCAATCTCCAAGACTGCGTAAAACGGTTCACCAAAGTAATCGGTCTGAAACAAGTAGTAGCAGTTGTTAACCAGTTAATCAAAAATAGTTGCAGTGGGGTACGTGATATTTTCTGCAAAAGCAAATTGTTAATACAAATAGGATGTGTTTTGCTCTTTTTTGTGTGCAATTTTTTGTACGCGAGCGAAGCTGATTATTACTATATAGAACTTACATAGTTCCGATACTCTCTCATACTCGACTCGAAACATGAACTTTGTCCAAAATTAATGAAACTCTATTAGCTGCGTTCGAGAGGAAGACATATTTGGCCCCGTATGTGTGCAAGGATAATGGAAAAGCGCGGTTTAGATCATTCCAACAACAGACCAAAATCGCGAAGTGGTTGTAGCGCCAGATAAGTAAATTGTTATTTGCGGTTTGGGCCAAAATTTTAATTGCTGCTTGTCTTTTAAACGAGGTTTCATTATGGATTTCAAACGAGCGATTCGTTATTGATCGTTGATATTTACGTCTCTGCAGATTAGATGTCGTTGATGAGTCAGAATAAGTATGTTGGAATCTTCCTCTACTGAGTATCCTGATAATCCTTTCCAAGGTGTGTATGTTTGCCACATATAACTAAACAGAACGTATTTTATGCAATTTTCGCGCGTTAATTTTATCAGTAAGATAAACTTAAGTTATACAATATTTGACAACGACACTGTGTAGATTTAAAATATTTAAAATCGACAATACACCATCACCAATACCGGATCGGATTGGATCGGATCGGTTCGGAGTACAATCGAACGGGACGGAATGTATAATCCAACCGCTCGACCGCGGTAAAATCGACGTGCTGGCAGCACTGTCACTCACAGCCAAAATTCGCCGCTTTTTTGATGTTTGGTTTTTGTGGAGGCGACGAATTTGTGGAGATTTAAATCTGTTTACTAGCGGAAGACTGCCATCAAAACATGTCCAAGGAGGGGGAAAACGTCGTAGAGGCGACCGATACTAACGAAAATTCGGTAAGTACTGTGTGGAACTGGATAACTGTAGTGAAAAACTATCATTGAATGGTGTTGCTATCCCAAGCGGGAGCGCTTGACGCGATGGGACGCTTTTGTCTGACAGATCCAGCATTGGCTAGCGAGCCCCTTAACTAAAGGAAGAGAATGGTTAAACGTTTGCGTTTTGATGCGGCATGGCCGGAAGCAAAAACAATAGTACAGATTAAATAATGTTTTGTTTGTTGCCCTTGGGAACGAGGAGCAGTTGATTTGTTTCCTTGCACTTATGCTTTCTCTTTCTACCGGGACTAGAATGAATCCAATTCCGACACCACCTCGTCGAACACAAAGGAACCGGACTATGATGCAACTTTGGAGACCGATCGCGGGAAGCGGTTCGAGTTTCTGCTCAAGCAGACGGAAATCTTTGCCCATTTCATGAATTCGGCACCAAGCAAAAATAGTCCACCGAAAGCACCGCGGGGCCGCAAACCGAAGGTGGATAAAAATGCTGATACAGGTGACCATCGGCATCGCAAGACGGAGCAGGAGGAAGACGAAGAGTTACTGGCGGAAACAACCCAAAAAACGAAAACACTGTTCCGCTTCGAGGCGTCTCCAATCTACATCAAAGCCGGCGAGATGCGTGACTATCAGATCCGAGGCCTGAACTGGATGATTTCATTGTACGAAAACGGTATCAATGGTATCTTAGCGGATGAGATGGGTTTGGGTAAAACGTTGCAGACGATTTCGTTGCTAGGCTACCTGAAGAACATTCGTAATAATCCTGGACCGCATATAGTGATCGTACCGAAATCGACTCTCCAGAATTGGGTGAATGAGTTCGAACGTTGGTGTCCTTCGATTCGGGCGGTGTGTTTGATCGGTGACCAGGAGACCCGTAATGCATTCATTCGCGATGTGCTGATGCCAGGTGAGTGGGATGTTTGCATCACCTCGTACGAGATGTGCATACGTGAGAAGTCTGTGTTCAAGAAGTTCAACTGGCGTTACATGGTGATCGACGAGGCGCATCGCATCAAGAATGAGAAGTCGAAGCTGTCGGAGATTTTGCGTGAGTTTAAAACGGCAAACCGATTGTTGCTGACCGGAACTCCGTTGCAGAACAATCTTCACGAGCTGTGGGCATTGTTGAACTTTTTGCTACCGGATATTTTCAACAACGCTGAAGATTTTGATAGCTGGTTCGATGCGAACCAGTGCTTGGGCGACAATTCGCTGATCGAGCGGTTGCATGCCGTGCTGAAACCGTTTTTACTTCGTCGACTGAAGTCTGAGGTCGAGAAGCGACTGCTACCGAAGAAGGAGGTGAAGATTTTTGTAGGACTGTCGAAAATGCAACGCGAATGGTACACAAAGATCCTGATGAAGGACATTGATGTGGTGAATGGTGCGGGCAAAGTAGAGAAGATGCGGCTGCAGAATATTCTGATGCAGTTGCGAAAGTGCACCAACCATCCGTATCTGTTCGATGGAGCAGAACCTGGCCCACCGTACACGACCGACTACCATCTGTTGGAGAACAGTGGCAAGATGGTGGTTCTTGACAAGTTGCTAATGAAGCTACAAGTGCAAGGATCGCGGGTGCTGATCTTCAGTCAAATGACGCGTATGTTGGACATTCTAGAAGATTTTTGTCACTGGCGAGGATACCAATATTGCCGGCTCGATGGACAAACGCCTCACGAAGATCGTTCAAACATGATTGCCGATTACAACGCCGAAAACAGCACCAAATTCATCTTCATGTTGTCGACTCGTGCCGGTGGCTTGGGCATCAACTTGGCTACCGCTGACGTGGTCGTAATTTACGACTCCGATTGGAATCCACAGATGGATTTGCAAGCGATGGACCGAGCACATCGTATTGGGCAGAAGAAGCAGGTGCGAGTATTCCGACTCATCACGGAGAACACGGTAGAGGAAAAGATTGTAGAACGAGCGGAGGTTAAGCTGAAGCTTGACAAGCTCGTAATTCAGCAGGGTCGGTTGGTAGACAACAAGACAAACCAATTGAATAAGGACGAGATGTTGAATATCATCCGTTTCGGCGCGAACCATGTGTTCCAGTCTCGCGACTCTGAAATCACCGACGAAGACATTGACGCGATTTTACAGAAAGGCGAAGAGAAGACGCAAGAACAGATGGCAAAGCTGGATAAACTGGGTGAGAGTTCGCTACGGAGTTTCACTCTCGATGCGGATAATCTCGAGAATCGATCGGTGTATCAGTTCGAGGGGGAAGATTATCGCGAGAAGCAAAAGCTGCAAACTCTTGGTTCTTGGATCGAACCGCCAAAACGTGAGCGGAAGGCGAATTATGCTGTCGATGCGTACTTCAAGGAAGCATTGCGTGTGGCAGAACCAAAAGCACCGAAAGCGCCACGACCACCGAAACAACCGATCGTGCAGGACTTCCAGTTTTTCCCGCCAAGATTGTTCGAGTTGCTCGATCAGGAGATCTATCATTATCGCAAGACGGTCAACTACAAGGTGCCGAAGAACTCGGATCTTGGCTCAGAAGCGAACAAAGTGCAACGTGAAGAGCAGCGCAAAATCGATGAAGCAGAACCGCTGACGGAAGAGGAACTGGTCGAGAAGGAATCGTTGCTAACCCAAGGTTTCACAAATTGGACGAAGCGTGACTTCAATCAGTTTATTAAGGCAAACGAAAAGTACGGTCGGGATGACATCGAGAATATCGCACGTGAGGTAGAGGGTAAAACACCGGATGAGGTGATGGAGTACAGTACGGTATTCTGGGAACGCTGTCACGAGCTGCAAGATATTGATCGCATCATGGGTCAGATTGAGCGTGGGGAGGCAAAGATTCAGCGGCGAGCCTCTATCAAACGTGCGCTGGACAGTAAGGTACGTTATCTTGTGCTTAATGTTGCGTTGGTTAGTAAGTAGATAATTAATTTCATTATTATTTTAGATGGCAAGATATCGAGCTCCGTTCCATCAGCTACGTATTGCATATGCTAACAATAAGGGTAAAAATTACACCGAGGAGGAAGATCGCTTTCTCGTGTGCATGCTGCACAAGCTTGGATTCGACAAAGAGAACGTGTACGAAGAGCTGAGAGCGGCAGTACGGTGTGCTCCGCAGTTTCGATTCGATTGGTTCCTGAAATCACGTACTGCGCTGGAACTGCAACGTCGCTGTAATACGCTCATTACACTGATCGAGCGCGAAAATCAGGAACTCGAAGAAAAGGAACGATTAGAGAAAAAGAAGAAAACAGGTGGTAACAATGTGACGGGCGGAGGTGGTGCTGTTGGTGGTGGTGGCGGTGGAGCACCAAAATCGAACCAGAAGCGCAAAGCCGACGGCACTAATGCGTCATCCGACAAGAATAGGAAAAAGAAAAAGTCTTAAGTAGAAGAATGACGCTTTGTAGTGGCACAAGCCGAAGGACTACGACAAATCTTTAAATAAGAGTATAATTTGTGTAACGACAGGGATAAAGTCAGAATGAGAGAGGTAAGAGAGGAAAACTGAGTGCGGAAAAGGGCTATAGTAGTGACACATTCCTTATTCTTGGCGAGGATTTGTTTTGATATTACGTGGTTGTCGTGCACGTTAAGCTTGGCCGTAGCAGATTCTGACATTAGTATTTTCCACACTCAACCTCAAGGATCAAAGTTCCGATTTCTAGCGTTCAATGCTCGATACTCTTTTCTCCCGACATGAGTGAAGAACTTTGTGTATTTTTAAAATTGAAAAAAATCAAATCTTTAGCTCCCCTACATTTGCGATTGATGGCGACTAATTCACGGGAATGGCGGAAAGTGCTACATATATTTGCGTGCTGTAGTGTTTTTTTTATCTAAATGAATTCTAAACACATCTCTATCCTAGTTATTAAGTTTTTTTCGTGTGTGTTTTGTATTGCGAAGAGAGCTGTTAGTGGCAAGTGTGAGAAAAGTTAATAGAAAAGACAATTTAAACAATCCAGTATTGATCAAGTTAAAAAGATCCAGCTTAATTTTATTTTGCAAATGAGTGGCTGGGATTGATTTCATAGTGATTCTTAATTAGAAATGAGGCAACTTGTTGTAATGTGGTGAACCTCAAGGCATTGTGCTTTTTTTTAATGATCAGAAGAACTCTCCATTCTCACAAACGTACACGGTTTACAAGGACTGTCAGTTAAGCTGCTACCGCCAATACTACTTACTCCATGCCTATATTTATTGTAAGCTTCAGTAGAGATTATAACGCACGTGGAATGACGATGATCAACTGCTATAGATTAGTTGATCGTTCTGGATTGCAAATAAACGTACATTCACATAGAACTATGGTAGGTGAAGTTACGGATGAGAAACGTTCGGGGAGAGCAAAATTGAAACCCGTCGAGTTGCTTTCAGGGACTTGAATGTTTGCTTCGTAAAATGGTACGAACCGTTGTTGCCGTCTTTTACTGCGGACCTAATAGTCAATGGTTATGAATCATTTGTATGTATGAGTCTGCTTCTACCCGTAGATATCGACGATATCTTTGATGCTAAAATATGTTCCAACAACGAGAATGAATAGTCCGAACGCCAATAAGAGGACATTTTTAACCAGCCGCCACTGAAAAACGCCAAATGCACCGGGAGAGGACCATCGGAACACCGTATCCAGCACTATCGGCGTCAGTAGACCGAGGGTGGCCGAACAGATCGATCCGACAAGTCCAATAAACGGTTCCAGTTCCGGTACGCCCAGCGCTAGTGCCGTCATTGCAACCAGAATGCTGAAGCGTATTCCGATCTGCGCGATATTGTGCCGTTCCGCTGGGAAGCGATGTTTCACCTTGCGCCAAAGTATGTCCATTGGCACGTAATAGTAGATACCGAGTGTGAAAAGAATGGCCAGTGCAGCAAGCAGTTGTGTCGATAAGGCAAGTCTTAAATAAGAGAGAGAGAGAGAGAGAGAGAGAGAGTATTAAATTGCATTCATTGTCATTTACAGTATTTACTTACTTCTCTTCACTGGGCAGGTTTAACGTCACCGAAGCTCGCGTGCCAGGTCCGTATCGTGCGTAGCCGAAAAATCCCGTCACATTGTACAGGACGGTGATAAAGCTCAGCACGATGCTAAGAACTCCCGGACAGGCCAGAAAGTGCTGCGGGTGTTTCATCTTATTTTCAACCGGAAGCACCACGCCGATCCCTTCCACTGCGTACACGACCGTGCTGTTTTGACGGGAGTAGACGGGATCAGGTAAATTATGGCTAAAAAAATGGCAGAACGTAACCATTTTACTCTACTTACCCAAAGAACGAGGGCAGTGCGGTAATTTCCGGAAATAGTTCGCGCTTCGAAAGGTCTATCGGTTCGCGAAATATGTAGTACAGCGTGATGCCGAACGTAACCAGTATCAGCATGTTGGCAAGGGCTGAAAATGGTACCAGATACCGAAGTTCGCGCACCTGCGTAACGAAGATTAACGGAACCGCCGTCAGCAGGATATAGATACGAGTGTCCCAGTCGATGCCTAGCTCACTGTTGACTACATCTCGCAGCGTTGTTGCAATGAACAACAGGTAAACGCAAACGGAAAAGAAGCTGACGATCAGCAAGGAGTAATCGATGTACGCTCTGATGAAGGAGAAATAACCGTTATCTGGGTTCTATTGTTAAACAATAATCTTACTTGGCCGCATTTCCGAAACGTTGGGTCGCGATCGGACCATGGCGGAAGACGCTTTGGGCAGTTTCCGAGAAGCCGAGTACGGGCACGCGGGTTCGTTTGCACGATTTTTGCGATGTTGATACCTGAAAGATGATCCCCGGTACGATCATTAGTGAGTATCAGCTCATGTAAGCAAAGTTTGGTATCCTACCAGTAGATACACGCAGTGTGCGTAAATGATTCCCACGAGCGTAGTACCGATAATTCCAAATACTAGCCCACCGTTACGGAAGGCGGACGGCATTGCCAGGATACCGGTTCCGAGCGATCCTTTGAGCATGTGAATGATCGTGCCATTGGTACTTTTGTTGTGTGACAGAGAATATTATTGTGTTTCAATACTAAAGCCAAGGGAGAAACTATTATTTACTATCGTCACAATACACTTACGAGTTTGGTTTCTTCACGCGACGATGCCGGAATGGTTCGTATTCGTTGTCTGCGAGTCCACTGCTAAAAGGAGAAGTACCGGTACGTACAAAAGTGAAAGTTCGCGTTGGTTTGTTTTGATTAACAGACCAGAAATAATCTGTCAGATTCGTATTTAGCAAACGAAAAAAAAAATCCTACTTGAATTCGGTGTCGGTCTTCTGCAGCTCCATTTCTCACGCCTCGTGCTTTTCTTTCTTCACGAAACCACGATCACAATGCGATGGAGGGGAGGGATGCACGCTTGTCACTGTGACGTATACACGCAATCTCACGCACTGTTTCTGTTTGACAGTGCCGTTTAAACGATCGACGAGCGAATGGGGAACATGCGATTGCTTGGACGCATCTTTTCGGATAAAGGCGATAGGCGCGCGCGCGCGCTCAGTTTCCAAGATAAGGCAATCGTGATTGTTGCGACAAAAAACAACTAAGCCACACAATGCCAAGTGATTGTAGGGCCTGTGAGTGTACTTGTTCAATTATACTGCGATTGTAGGTGTGTACCAGCTATGAAGTTGAATGTGTATTGCGTTCGTATTTCGCTGGTGGAATACTTCGTACCGGTTTTAGAAGGGAATTCTATTTATTCATCGAACAGTACTCCATCAATAATGGCAGACTCCCCGCTTGATAAGCATTGGAAAGTGTTGATTGGGTGTACCATAAGAGCCGTAACTAAATGTTTGCGACGACAAAATTGAACAAAACTGATCCGGCGTTAGCTACACAGTGTGAATGACGATTATCCTCATCATTCATTAACCGTGAGTAGCACGTGTAGTATAGTCGTTATGGACCGGTAGGAAACTTAATTAGAAAGGAAAATAGCGACAAATTTCGAACGACAATGAAAACAAACTAGTACAGATAATTGAATGCAGTAAAGTTTGCTTGACTCCTATGTTTAATGTTAAATTCATAAAAAATGCTGCTAAGATGTTTAGGCCGGCTTTTCGCCATCTGGCCTTAACCTTAACTAACACCACCCAAAATATAAATGTTTGCACATTTTTCATGAAATTGGCTTCTAAATGTCACTCCATGCTGGCCTCAAAGTAATGTGATTTGTTTCTTTTCCAAACTCCAAATGCCATTAGGAGGGTTGGTGGTCTTCGTTCAAACGTTATAATTAACCATTTTCGAAGTAATTGTTAGAAGTTGCCCCTTCTGGGGTAGCCACATGCGATTGGTCTTAACAAACAAGGAAGGGGTACTTCTTCACTGTTTGCACAATTGTTTCACCGTTTGAGGGACCGAGGGGTCGATCATTTGTCGTTGAATTTCATATCTTTAGATTCTGTTGCGCTTTAGGGTGATTTCTACTATCGGCGCGTTTTCTAAGATTACTACCTGGCACTCTGGCCCTTTTTTAAGATGAGAGAAGACACAAAAGAAGTCAAATCAAAAATGATCGGGCGAATACGAAAAGATTTTAGTTTGTAAAACTTCTTCAGTTCGGAGTGACGCATGCAGCTTGAACAGCGTCTTGAAACCAATTGCCTTACTGTGTTGGTAGTGGCCGTTACAAATTAAATGATAACGATGTTAAATGTTACATGTGCATAGTGGGATTGCTACAAAATACAAACGGTGCTGGGTGACTAGTTACCTCCTCGGCTGGTCGGTGCCCGATGGTTCCATCCAGGCCTTTCTGGCGGACGCATCAACGCCATCACTCCATTTCAACTTTAAGCCTCCTCTGTCCATGTGGTCGACTTACAAGAACTTTACAGGCTGGGTCGTCCGGTGTCATACTCATGACATGACCAGCCCACCGGAGCTTGGCGAGGTGTACTATCACTAGCTGATATGTTATGGGGCTAGAAATCCGTCTGAGAATCAATTTCTTTTCATGGTAAGTGTTTTGATCCAATTCAATTTGAAATTAAGAGCAATCCTGAGGGGGGATTGAAACAACTCTGCTGTGCAATACAGTTTCATTCATGGTGCTATAATTTACTAACAGCTCGGTACACAAACACAACGGAAGCGCACATTATTGTCAACAGATTTATTTTCACACAAAACAGTATTTATCCTATGGCTAGTAAGTATTAATAGCAGAAAAAAAATGCACATCAAACATAAATAGAAATCGATGCCGTTTGTTCGCAGAGCATTTGTTTTCCGTTTTGCATAAATGACCAAACGGGACGCGTGTGTTACCGTTGCAAATGTGCTGCGGCGTTACTATTCGATTTGTATCTTAATTTAAGATACACAACGATAAGTGTCACAATCGTAATATAAATGCCTATTCTCTACCTCGTCGTACCCTTTCACAGTGTGCTCCGCACTGTGTGTGAGTACTGTGTATACTGTTTGTTCCGCAGTTGGTTCGTTTCTAGCGTTCCATTTGTTCCATTTTGTTTCCGTCCCTCCGCATACGATCGCTCTACTCCGTGTGATCGTCGTCGTCGGTGTAGAGCTCGATGATGTCCTTTATGCTGACGTACGCACCCGCCACAAGCGCAAAGATCGAGAACGCGCCGAAGATGACGTTCTTGATGAGCACCCAGCGGAATTTGCCTAGTTCGTTCGGCCAGAGGAATACGGTTTCGACGACACACGGTACAAACAGGCCGAGGCTAGAGAAGAAAACGGCACCGACTAGACCGATGAATGGTTCGAGCTCGGGCACGGCCAGTCCGACACCACCCATCAGAATCATGATACCGGAGCGGAGCGCAATCTGCGAGATCATGTGCTTGTTCTTTGGTATTTTGTCGTGAATCTTGCGCCACAGAATATCCATGGGCACGTAGAATTGTAGGCCGAAGGTGAACAGGATAGCGAGGGCGATTAGAATCTGTGCCGCTACGGCCAGCCTGTGGCGAAACAAAACAGAAAAGGTTTATTTGGGGGCAAATGCATCTTCAGCAGTTTAGTTTGACAGTAAACTTACGAGTCCTCCAGGGGAAGATTGAGGGTCACGCTACCCTTGGACTCGTCTCCGAAACGCACGTAGCCAAAGAATCCAATCACGGCGTACAGCACGATCACAGTGCCCATCGCCGTATTCAGTACGCCAGGACATCCGAGGAAGTGTTGCGGCTTGGCCATGGAGTTTTCAACCGGCATAACTACACCGATACCTTCCATGGCGAAAATGACGGTACTGCAGAATTAGAAGAACACATTGTGGAACGGTTAGCAGAACTCGTAAAGATGGCTATAAAGAGGACGGCGAGTCATACCTGAAAAACAGTGGCAGCGTGCCGAATGAAGCAAACATTGGCTTATCGTCAAACTCCAGCGAATCCTTGAAGATGTAGTACAGCGTGATACCGAACGTGACCACGATGAACAGGTTGGCGAGTGCCGAGAACGGTACCAGGTACTTAAGTTCCCGGATCTGTCCGATCAGCAGGATCGGTATCATCGTCAGTAAGATGTAGATCCGCACGCTCCAATCATTTCCAGTTTCGTGGTTGATAACGTCATGGAAGGACGTTGCGATGAAGACGATGTACACGCACCCGGCACTGAAGTACGTTGCCATCAGCGCATAGTCCACGAAGGCTCTGCGAATTCACACAATAATGGGGGGGAAGATTTCGATTAGTTACGTCAATGAGGACCTTTAAATAACCCAAACAAATCGAAGGATGCGATTAATACGTTGCGACCGGTTTTTTTTTATTGCAGGCGATTCATTTGCACGGATCGAGCACAGTAGATCGGCCCGATCGTTTCGGTGATCATGCTGGTAATTTGATATGCTGACCTTGATAGCAGGGTGCAGGGTCGCATTTTCTATGCCAACCCCTCACATACGTAGCAAAACTTATTTGGTTTGGGTAAACGAATTTGTCGGTCAACAACAGAAGGTCTATGTAAACGCCCGTGGCATTCACCAGCAGAAGATCCAATGGGGCGTGCGTTAAGATGCGCCACAGTGACACACATGTACGCGTACCGCCCGGCGACCGTGTAAACAAACAGACTGGGAAGTCGGTCGTGGATCATCATTCATATGCATATCGGTTGTGTAATTAATTAAAATGCTTATCATCACGTCGCGATGGAGCGATTGTTTTGCGGTGGCTAGTGAGAGTTGCCGATGGGTTGGCGCACTTGCAAGAAAACCCCGACCCTGAAGGCGGGATTTAGCGGGTACTCACTTTGAGAAGCCGGCCAGAGGTCGTAGCTTTGGTGGTCCATACTGGAAGACACGTTCCGCTGTTTCGGCAAATCCAAGCACCGGTATCCTTGTTCTTTGACAGATCATGTGGGATGTTCTCACCTGTAACATAAGGAACACAGGAATTAGTAATTAGCATTAGTAACAGCATTACGGTGTGTCTAGATCATGGGAAGTACGCTGAGGAGCGGAAGTCTGCTGGGCTAGTGTTTCAGTGACACAGTATTGTCGAGTGTGGGACTTATGGGACGGCTTATGGGTCCATAAATACGAGCTGTAGTTTCATTTCCGGAAGCAAAACAAAAATACGGACAGCACGTTCCCGCCGAAGGTTGCAGCGATCGTTTATGGTTTCACGATTCGATTGTATCATGTTGATGTTGTTTAATGAGTTTCACAAAGAGAAGTTCGTATGAAGAGGTCGATATTGGTACAATGTGGGAAGTTGTTTTATTTTTAAATTAAATTCATGAAACCTTTGGAACTGTCGGGATGAAAACGAGTTTTTGGGCGAATTAAATCGGCCTTAATTCAAGCAGATAATTGGAAATGTTGAAGCATAACCGAATGCACCATACAATGAAGGGATATTTTATGTATTTATTCAAATCGTTGAAAGTTTTTCTCGCTCTGCGAAGTCATGCAAATATTAAACATTATTTTAAAAGTTGAGACATCCTTCGACAGTCCACCGTCAGTCTTTTAGTCTTCGGGCGCAAAACAATGAATGGATAGTAGAGCATCGTATGGAAAACGTTTCATTAGGCTTCTCACTATCTCTGTTTTATGTAGTGTTTCTTAGTGGAATATTTACGACAATAGAGTTGTTAAGATAGAGATTGTTGATAAAAAACAGATAATAGAAATGCCTCAATGATGTTGATTAGAAATTGTCTGTCGTTTTGATTAGTTGTCAGTGGGGAACTTGTGGCGTTAGGAAACGCAATAAAGATTAGACGAGTTAGTCTTCAATGGTTCTGTTTTTATGATGAATTGTTTCGATTGTAAACAAATAGTAGCACAAGTAGCAGTGGTAGTTTTGGAGGTAGTGGTAGTAGCGATTTTAATGACCAACACCGCGTTGATAACTAATCGATTAATTTTCCCTCACAGCGGAAAGGTAAACACAATACAATCTTCTTCAAGCCTATGAGTGGAACGATAAATAATGACATTATTAATTATGACACCGCTGCGGTATCGCAATATTGTTTTCAAGCGCTTCATCTGCAAACACGCACCGGCACGGAAGGCATAAATCATGCGGAGCAGGTAAATCATCCTATTGACGCCTAGTTCCCGATAAAGCATACCGTTCCATCGTTCATTAACCCTTATCGCGGCAAACGCGACACACGCGCGAAACCAACTGCGTTAGATAGTGGAAGGACAAACATAAACGTCATCGTTAGCTGTGGTTAGCATCGTTAATTGTCAGTGGATTAGTAGCGGGTAGTATAAATTATCACGGTATCGATCGCATCTTTACTGTGGCTGTTGCACCGTTGCAACATCCGTTTCCCCCCCTGCAAAGGGTCGTTGCCTCTAAAACGGGGGGTTAGTGTTCCTGTCAGCTGACAGGGCCGGTTTTTTTTTAATTCTGTAGTTTACTTCCGCACTGAAGCATCTTCGATGCATGCATAAAACAGCTAGCGGCTTATTCTTGGGCTGTGATAAACGAAACCAATGGAACCCTCAGAAGCACCGTAAGGATCACCTTGAAAAGGGCACGAGAAAGAGGCGTACACAGTGCAGGAATGAACGTCCAAGATCGTACACTTGAACTTGCGAGGCTCGCTACAACCCAAAAGCCAATGAAACTCTCGAGCTTTTGAAGGCTAACTACATTACGGTGCTGGCGGTGCATCGTCCGCAACATTCGACGAAAGGGAATAGATGGAAGATACTTGCAGGTGCCAGCAAAGCAAGCTACTACACTGGCTATTACAATGTTTTTGTTGCAGATGAATCATTGATTGATAAGGATATGAGGATATATTCTGAAATATTGAAATTCTTGGAATCTTTGACGTTAGGTATCTTGTAAGAACTATTATTTCAAGTCAAACTCATATAAAGATGAACTCTATGCCTTGAAGTCGAAATAAACGTTTAAGCGCCATCCATTGTTTGCTACTGCGCTTGTTACCGATGTATGATCTAAACAAAATTGAATGGATGATTGTTTGGCGCAATTATGAATTTACATCCAAAACGACTCCACGTGCCAACGTGTCGGGCGCATCAGATGACTCACATTTCCTCACTGTTGCACAACGACTCATTTCCTTGCCCGTGATTGTATCACGGCCGATTTGATGACTCGCAGCAACAACAACAACAACAAAACTGACCACCAAAAATCAATCATACACGATCTCATCTCCGGCACGGGTCGCGTTTTGCGATACGGCGGAGTGACAATAGCAACTGTTCTACACAATGACCCGTGCTGCGCATCTCGGAGCTCTTCCCTGTATTAAGTCTACCCCATGCACTTACCAGTATATGCACGCAGTGTGTACAGATCAGCCCAATAACGACGGTACCGATGGCACCGAACAGTAGGCCGGCATTTTTGAACGCCACCGGCATGGCCAGAATGCCCGTACCGAGGGAACTCTTCAGCAGGTGAATCAGCGAACCGGCCGTACTGTTTGGCTTCTCGATTTGTCGATGCTCGAAGGGATTGTATTCCGCATCGGAGATGATCTGCGAGTCGGCTAGTTTGGTGCTGGAATTGATAATTAGTAGATATTAAATAGTCGCATGTAAATATCGCTCGATGCGTTGTCGTGAGACGTATTCAATTTGATGTATTGAATGTGAATGGATGTGCTATCTTTATGACAAGCAGGTAGTTTACAACACTCTGCTAAATGAGAAGCAATATTGACAATGCTACTGCTGCCATACTGTTCTAGTAGCTATCGTTATTGATGGCGCAATGGACGGACGTCAAATTGAGTCTTCCTCGTTTATGGTTTAATTGATTGATCAGCCAAGATAACCCGATTTATGGCCAATACTGTGTCAATCGATATTGGTAATAAATTGAAAAGTGACACAGAAACAAGCATTCAATGACAGTTGAGGGATTACTAATGGAAATTTGGATAAATTTGAGGATTTGTGGAATTTTTCACATATTCTTGAATTCAAGTACGATAACTACTCTTCCCTAGTGATAAGTCCTGTGTGTTGCCATGTGTACTAAATGACCGGGCCGAAGAATAAGAGCAACCGCAAGAAATTCTAACGCACAATACTTACGTGGAGTTGAAGTCGCCTGCAGTGTATTCCGGTGCGGATGGCCCCGACGGATCCACTTTCACTTTTTCGTCTCCCATGTTGAGTCGTTGCTGTGGTCAATGTTTTGCACTGATAAAAAAACACAAGAAACAAAGAACGCAACGTCTATGAGCTATGTGGAGAATAGCACAGTAGTAGCCTAAATTACACTTCGCACGCCGAGGTCCTGCCTCTTCACTGTCGTCCTGTTCCAGACACGTAATGTGAGGACCGCTACCGAATAAATCCACGATCAAGCTCGAACGAAGTAGTACCTCAGTTCAAGTGCCGTAGTGTACCGGTGAAGCGATCGTCCGCGACTGTGCACGATTTATCGCCCAGGAGCGTATCAAATAGCTGATAGTAATTGGAAACCAATTGGACAATAAACCACATCGGTCGTGTGTTATCTCCTGCCGATATGTCACGCTGACGGATTGCTAGCATTTCCACCCCCTCCAAAGTTGTACCGGCTACCTGGTCTGATTGTTGCACCCTGCGTGTCCTTCTACGTCACTGATTTTGATCGTCTGCAGCGATGGTAGGCTTCAATGTTGCTGCGTGTGTGTGCGTTTGTAATTTATTTTTCGCAACAATTCAACCAGCTCCCCCCCCCCCACTTGTTGATGACGGTGAAATTCTGCTGTTGTGACGGCGCGGTAAGAATGTACCTTGGAACCGTTCGAGTGGGACTTGTCCGACCACTTCACATTTAAAGTGAGAACAACAGGCCGGGGCTGAGCCGAGAGGAATAAAATCGATCGATTGTAAATAACTGGTGCGTGAATAATAGGAATGCTAATTTAAGTCACACCTCCTTTGAGTATATCCTAGAATTATTGGAATTTTTTGGATATATCTTTCGAAAAGTTCTACGAGTATTGTAAGATCGCCTGTCGATCGGGGAAATGTGTCAATACGTGGGTGTTTCTTCTCAAGTGGGGGAAAGATTTACCATGCATGACTACTTAGCCAGAGATTACTGACACTATCGGGACACCGGGAGCATTGACGTCCATCTGTTTCCACTTCAATGTCAAAAACCCACCAGTGATCCACAGTTGAAAGTCCCACTGTTAGCGGGATGGAATAATTTTAGGCTCGCCTATACCCTGCTGTCGTGCGTTCGAGGCATTTTTGTGAATAAGTACGGCCATATTGACAAAATGAACCAGTTTTACACTGATGGGTCATCTTCTATGGAGGGCACTGGCTTCGGTGTTTTTTAGTGAGACCACCGAAGCATTCTTCAAACTGAGGCATCCATGTTCCGTGTTTAAGGTTGAGTACCCCGGATCACCTTCATATTTTCAGATGTTTAGAATATCGCTAATCTTTTGCTTTGAAATTTCCGTAATTAGAAAACAGATTCAATGGCCAAAACAGGCGTCAGAGAAGGTGTTTTTTTTACAATCGATCCATCTCTTACTAAGAGTTCCTATGCTCTCTACAGCAACTTTTCCTGTCTCGATGGCATTCGAATTATGTCCCGACTGATGTTGAATCATTTCGGATTGGATGCACATCTACAGCGTATTAATCTGGCTGAGGCAAAAGTGTGTGGCTGTGGGGACGGATTTCATGATGTGGACCATCTTACATTGTACTGCGTGGAATTCGAAAACGCCAGACCGCCTCCTTGAAGAGTGCAGTCGTGGATATCGGTAGACTCTCGGATACACCAGAACGAGATGTTTTGGATGGCAGAGACCTGAGATACACGAGGCTTATCTTCCGCTTCGCCAAGGACAGTGGCCTTCTCCGTTGAATCCCATCCTTATTCTCACGTGAATCCTTTCATACTCCATCTTTTATTATTCGTTGTGTGGTCCTTGTAAATGAAAGTTTTTTTGTAGTGACAGTCGCCTTTCAGGACAGCACCAAAGCTGCAAAAGGAAGGCAGACTAGACAGGATGTTCTGTTTTGTCCAGTCTGTATCTATTTATTGTCTATTTTGTTGCAGTCCTAGCCCGATCAACGATCGCGATCGGAACCATATTACCACCGGGAAGGAAACCAAGGACTACCAAGGAAAACACATTCCACCACACACAACGATAGAACCAAATCCAAGTAGCCTAATTGTCGGAACACTGACACGGACGATCCACAGCAACCAATAGAACACCTTCACCCACAATAGCTACAATAGCACAACACACGATCACAATGCCCGAGCATGCCCGGAATAAGGCAAAAGACAAGGAGGAAATGCCTTGAGAAAACCTTGAGTACTCTCCTCAGCCAATATATGGTCGATAATGCGACGATGAACCGTTAAAATGTAACTTTAAAAAAACCCCTGCTGTCGTTGTTTGTCTTGGATGCAGTAAGCAAAACATGTAGACGACACAAACAGCTGTACAGTTGGTTTTCGTTGTGTCACCAGGTTGCGTGCCTAGTCAATGGTGTGGCGCTGAACAGAACTTCTCGGCGAGGCAAAAGACAAATCTGTTAAACTGTGCCAAAAATAGTATGCAAAGTACCTCAACAGATTGTTGCTTTTTCTGAGAATCGGAACACATTATCATAACTTGCTAAAAAGGGAACCTCGAGGAAGGCAAATTTGATAACAACGCACAATTACTGTCATGTGATAGGGAACGATTTTGTTGAGAGATGTATGAATCATTAGATAGGATCATCGACACAGATGTGAATATGAGTAAGGAGATTGAATGATGAATGAATTCTGCCAGAAGCAAAGTTATTAGCCTACAGTCATCTCTCACTGGTTGGGTTTCGATATACGCTCGTTTGAGTGAAATCATTTTGACATTCTTAAGACTATATCGTTTCCATGTAATCTGGACTTCCGAAGTGTCGATCCTTAAGCTTGAAACGTTTAGCATGGCTTGGAAGATGTTGAATAATATTGACAAAACATTTCGAAACCATAAATGATGATATCATGTGCACAGAAACCTGGAATCGATCATGTTCAATCGCATCGCATGCCGATAACACAAACCCCACAAACAGCTGTCTGTGATTAATTAGCACAATTTTAGCGCACATTGTTTGAATGAATGGTGCCGATCATGATCGTCGTGGTTGTAGGGACGGGTTTCACACAAAACGCAAGTGTGTAAAGCTTTTTAGGGTATTTGTTGCCTTGCCATACACCGTTTCTCACTCGATTTTTTGAACTGCTTGCTGATAAGATAGGTGTGTGTCGATTGCGAGCAATGGAGCTCCCTGTTGAACGAACGGAACGGCGTGTGGGAATAAAACAATTGAACAATTTACGGGTGGCTTATTGTTGCTAAAGCACCAGCGGATTTGTGCTACTCGCTAGTCCAAGGGTGGATCCCGTCCCCTTCGGGGGTATCTTATCGAGGAAATTCCGATAGTCGTCCGAGAGTCACGGGACTTATTGAATTACGGCCGCATGGAAGACACAAAGGTGTGATAGCGCAAGCGTCCACAATTTATTTTTCCGCAATTCGTTCCCTGCCTTCCGATTGGATTTCAATTTCGATCGCCCATCAATTGAGGTTGTGAATGGGGCGCTGCGTCAACCTTGTCCGGTGTCCGGTGTACGAAAAGGGAGAGATGACAGAAGGCAGAGTGATAGCTTTAGGTTTTAGTTTGTGATAACGTGCGAGCAGCGGTGAGCATATCAGCCAAGAAATTTGGAGCTTCGCATAATGAGGATTGGGCAATGAGTGCCGTGAGGCGCCATGTGATAAGTGAAATTGGAGCATAGATACTGATCGATAGCTAGATTAGCTGACCTTAACATGGTTGCTCAGTACAGCAGGCAGGCAGTGGGGTAAGAATATGACCCCATGAGAACAGTTCTCCAGACATAGCCACCGAAAAAGGGAGCGAACGTCCATCCCGCACAGAACCGTGATCATGATCTATCTCAATGGGCGATCCAGTCCGAACCAGTTTCCATCCGGCCGATACTGAAGGACGTATCAAATCAGGTTTTTTTTGTTGTGGTCATTGATGCGGCAGAGCAGTTCCAGCAGTTCTCTTGCTCAAGTTCAAAAAGCAACGGAAAATGTAATGGAGGTTGGAACACGCGATCCTTGAACTTAGCCTCAGGGAGGTTAGATATACTTCACATATGCAGGAGACTGTTTTGCTTGGTTTCCTTTCGTTTTTCCAGTCGAAAAGGATTGCATCCATACCGGAGACATTGGAGGCTACTACTGGAGGCTCGTCCAGTAACCCTCCCTATCGCTCTCTTTCTCTTTCTCTATTGTACGCGGTAGAAGGTTAATAATGATAGACAGCTGATGACAATGAGGAACACATGGAAGAATAATGGTGATTTAATGCTACACACATTATACAGCGTTTACATCGCTGCTTCACGGCTGCTTTCGATCGATCAATGGGGAACCAGTTTTGGTCAGCGTGAATTTGTTCGCTACTTTGCTGAAGCTGAACATCATAATTTGAACGGAATGGAAGGGTTCAAAAGCTCGTTGCAGTGGTTTGTAGGAATGAATTTTCGTTTGCCGCTCGTTCATGGCACACATTATAATGAAAGCATTTCTGGGTGTGTGTTACTATTAGGCGAGGATATGTGCAAAAAAAAGCATGGGAGACACCTTTTTTTGCTGCACTGTGTCCATATCAGTGCGCCAGGCAATGTCAGCGCGATCAGTGGTTCGAAGCCCTGCAGCGATTCGGCATGTATGTCTTCGCTGATCTGGAGGACACATTTCCTTCATTTTCGGAAGGTGGTACAAAAACAGGTTCGCCCAAAAGAGTGGAAAGGAAGGAAACGAAATTACCGATCGTCAGTTTTTGCAGTACCTTCCAATGTTTCCCCAATGTTAGCCACCCCCCGGCGGCAATTTCATTTAACATGTCTATTTGGGATGAATGTTTTACAATTTTGTTTTCGGCTACCACTTTCGGAGAAGCGTTGTGGGCATGCGACAGATGCGGGGTGGCACAGCGAGGTTAATTAGCTCCAATCGCAATGTGCCGCGACGTAGTAGCCGCTGGACGGAGTTTAGCGATTTCTGGCATCGAGAGTGCTACCGTGCGAATGAATGGGAAGATGCTTGTGCTTTTTTTTTGAGGTGTTTGATCAAATTAGCATACGCATAAATTAGGGAGATCTTATATGCAAGAGTAACCGTAAGACTCTGGAGATGTTAGGCTCTTTGAACGGTGTATATCAACGATATGTGTCTCTAATTTACTATTTACAGTTAAACTAAAATGTATTCGTCCACCAGAATATTTCACACAAAAAAGGCAAATTAGGGATGTTTTAAGGGCCTGTACAACTAAAGATGGGGTTTGATATCTGGACAAACAATTTATAATTTTCGTTGAAAGTATAATGACAGAACTAAAAATTTAAACTTTTACGTTATACATGCACAAAAAGTATTCATCTAAATGACTTTTGACGCAACTCCACGTAATTAATATCCACGCTGTCATGAGCTAACTTGGTTGATACCTAGCTGCTAGTTAGTAGAGCACATGTCGCTAGATTTTTCATTGTTCCGGTTGTATCCGCGAGGGCTATGAGTCATTGAGGCCCAAAATGACTAAAAAAACGTAGCCATCAAGCAAGAAAACTTGTCAAAGACCGGCATAATTAGTGCAAATCAACTTCTGAAATTGAAAGACATTTGGACAGAACCCTTCTGGGCTACCAAAACGGTGCGAAACTAACATCGAAGTATTAATTCCACATCGTTAATCGAACAAAATCGCCCGCTTATTGTCCAGAAATATAATCCAGTAAAATCCTTGGACCAGAATTTTTAAGCTAAGGCCTGGAAATTCAAGAAAGGGATAACAACGGCAATGGTATATTTCAAGCCCAGTATTCCTATAAAAAGTGTGGTTAGAAGGAGGTAGAAAGTAGGAGTAGCTGGGATAAAATGATGAGAGAATCATACGAACCTTCAAAACCTCCTAAATTTGGCCACGGGGGATCTAATCATAAAAAAGAATTGTGAGAATTATCTTGTTTATTGATTATAGTAAATTCAACATACTTGGTTCACTCTACTCTCGACCATTACGGCGAAAACAGCATACTGCGATGCTGTCGCAATGTCAAACTCGTCATGTAGACGAATACTTTTTAGGTTCACTGTATACTAATGTCAATATACTAAATTCAATGGGAAAGACATTGCGGAACGTATATACGTTTGAGTCTGACTATCAACACGCCCTACTTAGCATCTACCATGGGAGTAATAAAACTTAACGTTTCTTCGGAAACCAAGAACTTGGAGGTAACTTCTCCAAGAACGGTTATGTTTGAATTCATCAATCTGTAGCATACATATTTCTTTACCACGAAAGCCCCGCACTACGTTGCACCAAGCGCCTGCAGGTGTTTCCCTTCTCGCAAACGGATTGCTCCACAAACCGTAAGTATGTCACTGTCAAATATGCACTTTTCACGGTGGCCAGGAAAGGAAATGCTAAGCGCGAACTGCTTGATTATTATGCTTAGTTCAGCGCACCGCGGTGGTCCAGTTTTGCTACCAAAGCAAACACACACGCTAGGAGTGGAAGCGAAGAAGCATTGATTGGCAGAGGATCAATTCATTCGCTGGCGGTTTAGTCAGAAGTTTTTGGCAGTCACCGTTGGATGCGACGCAAAAAAGGGGTAAAAAATTAGCGAATCGAACCCCAAATCGATGGCCAACTAATGGGTGTGTGCTGTTGGCAAACAAACCTGTAACGCAACAACCATTTTTTTTTTGCTGAAGGGTAATAGTGTAACGCAGTACGCTTGCAACATTCGGGGCTGCACCTGATAACGCACAATCGAACATGACGTGTTTGCTGATCAATCGCAATGAGAGCGACAGTTGTGCGGCAATTTTGTTACGGTTTGGAGTAAACTTATCTGTAAAATACTACGATAAAGTATTATTGCACAAAACCATCATCTATTTTAATATAAATCGGGGACAGTTTTTGGACAGCAGAAGGTATACGGCTATCTCATCACCTGATCCATTGGGCTAGACTTTGTGGCTAGACTGCAAACTAGTTGAACTTGACATTCTCATCCACCAATGTTCCGAGGTTTAAGGGAGCAAAAAAACACAGAGAACTGAATCAAAATGCAGCTTGCATGGTGCGTAGCGTTAATCGAGGTCCAAAGACGTCCATACACGTGCAACACACGATTAGGCGTACGATCGATTAGGCGAAGGAACATTGTAAAGCGTGCACTATTCTTGCCCCGCTCCGAAGTGGTGTCGAAGTCGTCGTTGTCAGTTGCCAACATTTTTAATCCAAGTGAATGTTACTCACCAAATAATGTTACACTTTTGCACTGCAGAGCGGTTCTAATACTAAAATACGCACACCCGTATGGTATATTCCTCTATGCTCAATTAACACTTTTGTAGCTCTTATCCCTAAATCACAGCTTTCGACGTCATTCGACTCTAAAGATATGTTGCACTAAAACTAGGCTTATTGCAAATCACTCGTGCACGATCACAGATCAGCGTTTCCTATCGTTCGTTCGGTCCAATCGAGGGTAGAAAAGGGTAATTGTTACTTTATCACGACAAGTTCTTGCACCGTGCCGGTCACAAGAAGCCTCATGCCAGGCCAGGGTCTGCTGGAGGTACGAAACTGAAAGTGCGTGCGTATCGTCGCTCGGTTGGTCGCGAACTGTGCGCGACGTTCGAAGGGGTTCGCTTAAATGTTCTGATCACCCGGCAGTGGGGTGACGAACCTGCCCCAGTGCAGTCAGTGCGCTTTTTTTTTAATCGTTCGTTTAACGTTCAGTTTGCTTTCCACCACTCGTTGCATTCCACCACTTTCGGGTAGTCGCACTACGCACGTGCTCAGCTGCGCTAGGGTTAAGAATCGATTCGATGCGATTTGCAAAACCGTTCTGAAGATCATTCTCCTGGCACTGGCGCGGGTAAATGTACGATAAGTGCAACATAAAACTTGCAAGCAATGTGAATTTTGCCAGAAGGAAGTGTCCAGATGAGGTCAAATCATGGCAATAGCGTGTTGCGTACCTATCAAAGCCAAGGTGTGTAGGTGTCACGCGTGTGCGCATAATATTGTCGTGGGGATTTTAAAAGTCACGGACCTGCGGGAGGCGCGTGCATATCGACAGATGACACCGGTTGTCCTTAGATGCTGATGATGCTGTCGAAAGTCCGACAATGACCTACCGTGCTGGCGGAAGTGGCCTGGTCAACCGGTCGACTAGCGGCACGTGAGGTGAATGTAAACATTGCTTAACGAGTAACGTATATGGATGGATTAGTGTCGTGCGGTGAGTTATTGTTTATCGGTGACAATTCGGCGTTAAGTTGGAAGCAATTAATGTGAACACAACATGTTTACAGTTCGGTGTACGGTGAAGATATAGAAGGAACATGATTCATATGTGGTGGAAATTTTAGATAAAGTAACGTAAGTTATGCTTCTTACCGAGCTTCCATGTCATGCTCTATCCTTGGTTGGTTGGTCCATGAATCTTGGAGGATCTTTAAAATACTTAAGATTCTGTTCAAAAGTTCATTTGGATTCATGAATCTGTATCAGATTAACCCAACACTACTACAGTTTCTTAGATTGTACACAATTTTTAGACAAAATAATAGTATTGTCTTACGTCTTCATAATTAATACCTTTTTATATGACTTGTACCCCCGTATGTGTGGAAATGTACTGCGAACATACAGAGAATTAGGCTCACCAGGCTCCGGTGGACTGGTCACGTCATGAGAATGACACCGGACGGCCCAGTCAAAAAAAAATCTTTTAGCTCGCCGACATGGACAGTGGAGGAGTGGTAGGCTGAAGTTGAGATGGATTGATGGCGTTGATGCGTCCGCAGAAAAGGTCGGGATAATGAAATGGCTTAACTCCTGCAGCAGGCAAAGTAAGTAATAAGTAAGTAAGTAAGTGCTATATTTATTTCAATTTGTCATAAACAGGTTCATACAAAACAAGTGCTCTGATTAATGTTTATAAAGTACATAAAAAACTAATAATTCAAGCCTGAAATACATACATGAAAGTATTTTAACTACTTCATAGACTGCCCAATCCACAACTTTTTGGAATGATTTTGGAATTTGGAAATTATTCGTGTTGTTCTACGATATGATTTTTCTTGTTTAGATGTGAGTTATTTTGGGTAATTAAAAATTATTTGCAACCTGCTTGAATTAAATCCGCGAGAATCGCAAGTGTACTGTAACACCAATTGTACTGATGTAGGAGTTCCGGATCTTGTAAACACTGCACTACCTCTTTTATGCTTGCCAGATTAGCGTCCAAACCCTCCTCAATAATTAATAACTGTTCCTCAACCTCGATTGGAAGTAAATCAAATTGGGCCCGATAGTCGTCAATAATTTGTCTTGAATAGATATGGTCCTTTAGAGCTGAATCTATCTTATTCTTCGTTTGATCAAGAAAATTCGCTCTCGATTGCCGTAGCTCCTCGAGAGTTAGTTGTGCTTCCCGCAGCTGCATCTCTAGGTTGGAATTGCTTCGAACGATCGGGGTGTCAGGATCTTAAAAATTCGAACAATCATTTATTACATTGTTAAAGGTGGAAGGATATCGCATTAGAAAGTGTAACACTTCTTACCTCGTTCTTCATATACTGGCAAGCTAGCCACTGCACTCGGGCCGGCAACTTCTATCAAGGCACCTCGGCTTGGCACGGCAACGGGTGAAGTAGGAGCTGGTGGTGATGGAGTAGGAGCTGAGGGAACACGTGAAAACGTATCAGAAGTGCATCAACGGGTGAATTTCTGTTTTGCGTTAGCAAGCATTTCTTACCTCGTTCGATACTTGGCGCATCTAAAATCGCCGTCATAAAAATGTACGGAGTTGGCGGTAAGGGAGCAGAAACAAGCGAATTACACAGGTGTGTACAATCATATAGTCGCAAATATTAAGATCCTTACCTCGTGCAGAGTCGGCATCGCAGGAACTGTTTAGCGGCAACGGGGTCAAGGATGTGTCTGCGATACGGTTGATGCTGGACATTGGTTTTTGCGATGCGCCAGCTTCCGCTACGATAGAGAGTCCTGGTTCTTTGGAAAAGACCCACAAGTATATAGCACAATGTGTTCTTAATCGCCGCACTTTACTTACTTTCGTTGTTGGACATAGTGTTTAGCTACTGAAAATAAAAACACAACAATGTAAACAGCAGGCCTACCCAGCCAGCCAAATTTCGTTATATTACCCTTCAGTTCCCAGTCAGACTGCGCGCTCCTAATTTACCCATTCGAGCAGTTTGCTTCGTGAGGCTGTATCATTCGCTCGTGTGTAGCGGAAACACCGTGATGACACCGTGATCGAAAAAACATTGTTTTTCATACTTTGATGCTTTTTAAAGGGTTTTAAAAACGTTTAACAACATTTATTCTACTCGTGGTGCATGCTTAGGGAAAGATTTTCTCTTAATTTACCCTTAAATTACTCGATAAAATAGGGGTGATTTAAGGATATTTTAACTAAATTTGGCTCACTGGGCAGCATGACGGAGCAAACTGCTCGAATGGGCAAATTAAGAGCGCACAGTCTGACTGGGTACTTTATAAGATTTTTTTCTGTTTGACATTTCGATCATTTGACATCAGTTTGTTTTGGTTCGGCGTTGATAAAAGCACGTGCGCTACCGGTAAAATCGCAACTAATTCATCAAAAAGCCATGCAGAAACAGCGAAAATTTAATCCCAAAAAAGGTGCTCATATGTACCAGGGTCGTAAGAAAGCCCAGAGCGCATCATGGCAGCCAGTGAAACTGAACGGTCCCGTAATTGCCGACGAAGGTGCAGATTTCGGTGGGTTCGTAGGGCTGGAGATTTTGGAAAACTATTCCGGAGACTTTTTGCGGACGGAGAAGAAAAAGGTAATTACCTTTTTTATGTTTACCAACGATGCTAAACAGTCCGATACGTACTGCAATGGAACTTTCGTTTACTTTCAGAACAATAAAGATGCCGAGTTCAATGGCAAACGTAAGAAATCGAAGCGCAAACATTCTTCAGACAGTGACGATGAAAGTGATTCGGAAGAGGAAAAAAATCGGGTTAAAAGCAAAAAGAAACAAAAGAAAGTTAAAGTAGTTAAACCAGATGCTGTGGATTCTAGTGAAGATGATTCTGGATTCGACGATCATCCGAAGAAAAAGATAAAAGCTACTAACAAGAACCTTGTCACGAAAAAAACGAATACGAGCGGAAATGATTCAGATGAAAATCAGGAAGCAGATACAGTTCCAACCTTTTCAATGCTGTTGAAACCTCCAACGACAAAACAAACACCACAGAAATTAAAGGATACTGTGAAGGATTCCGCCACTACTGTTTCCTCCAACGATTCCAATTTGAAGAAACAAGCAACAAAATCAAAACAAAATGAGGCTGCTAAAGCACCAGTGAAAACTAAGGCAAAGTCAGCGAACATTACACAGAAGAAAACAAAAGAAAATAACACCAAGGCGGATAAATCTGGGTCAGAACCTCATTCGAGTGCGGATTATGCGGTGAGTATTTTAACAAAATTTGAAAGAACTTTAAATTTTGTAAACGTCTTCTCCGATATAGACTTGGATACAGCTTGGTGTTTCGGAACCTATTGTGAGGGCGCTTGCTGATAAGGGTTTCAAGGTACCGACCGAAATCCAGACCCAATCGCTTCCGGTTGCCATTTATGGTCGGCGGGATTTACTAGGTGCTGCGGAAACGGGTAGCGGTAAAACTCTCGCCTTCGGTATACCGATGCTGGAAGGGATTATGGCAATGAAGAAAGCTAAGCAACGGGATTCTGATAATTCGAACGAGCACGAGTTGACACCGCCACCGGAAGATATGGATATCACGGAGGAGGATGAGCGGGTGTTCGCCAAAGAAGGTCGAGCTTTGGAGAAGAACTGTGTCCAAGCCGAAACCGACAAACCATTGTACGGGTTGATACTAACGCCGACACGCGAACTAGCGGTGCAGATCAATGACCATTTGAAAGCGGTTGCTAAGTACACTGGCATCAACATTGCGACCGTTTTCGGCGGATTGGCTGCGGTGAAGCAGGAACGCTTGTTACGCAAGTGTCCGGAAATTGTGATTGCTACACCTGGTCGACTGTGGGAGTTGATACAGAGCGATAATCATCATCTTTCGAAAGTGGGGGATATAAGGTGCGCGATGAAGAAGCGTGTACATCTGGATGAAGTTTTAATAGTGTTCTTCTTAGATTTCTCGTTATTGATGAAACTGACCGGATGCTGGAGAAAGGACATTTTGAAGAGCTGAAGCAACTGTTGGAGCTTATCAATGCAAATGAGGATGCGAAGAAATTGAGGCGCAATTACATCTTTTCTGCTACGCTCACCATGGATCACGAGATGCCAGACCATTTGAAAAGTACGTTCATTTGTGCGATTTCGATCATACGTGTTCTCTATTTTTATGACCCATTCTTTTGCTTTCTCTTTAGAAAATGTAAAGAAATCGAAAAAAGTGTTCAAACTAACTCCCGGCCAACGTATGGATAATCTTATCGAAGTAATCGGTATGACTAATCCGAAGATCGTTGATCTCACACAAGATCATGGCACAGCCCGTACGCTGACCGAGTCGCGTATCTTATGTCAGGCGGAACAAAAGGACTTCTATCTGTACTACTTTCTCGAGCGACATCCGGGCCGCACGCTCGTGTTCTGCAACTCGATCGACTGCGTGAAACGGCTCGTTTCCCTGTTCGACTATTTGGACTGTCAGCCGCTTAGTCTCTTCGGTAGCATGCAACAGCGCCAGCGGTTGAAAAACCTGGAACGCTTCACAGCCAACCCGCGGGCACTGCTCATCGCAACCGATGTGGCAGCGCGAGGCTTAGACATCCCAAACGTGGACCATGTGATCCACTATCAGGTACCGAAAACGACCGAAAACTATGTGCATCGTTCGGGACGTACGGCACGCGCGAGCAAAGAAGGCCTCACGGTGTTGCTAATCGCACCGGGCGAAGTGAGGAACTACATCAAGCTCAACCAGGATCTGGGTCGCACCGAGGATCTGCCGATATATCCCACCTACGAGCGGGTGATGAGACAAGTGAAGGACCGCGTTTTACTCGCCCGTGACATCGAGCGAATGGATCTGCAGCAGCGGCGTGAAGGTGCGTCCCGTTCCTGGGAGGATCAGCTGGCGAAGGAGTTCCAGAGCGAATCAGAGGTGGATAGTGAGCAGGAGGAGGTGCGTCGTTTCGAAGAAACGAAGCGAAAGCGTCAGTTCAGAGCGAAGCGGTTAGAGCTAAGCCAACTGCTTGCCAAACCGATCGTAGATATTCAGATCGAGATGAACTACCCTTCGTTGAACATTGATGCTATGAAGAGCCAACCGACGGAGAAAAATCAATCCGCCATTAGCCTCGTACGCAAGGCAGAAGAGCAACGATTACTTGAGAAAAAGCAGCGAAGAAATAAGAATAGGAACTAACTTCAATCACGATAAAGAGATACGTGTAGAAGGATTATTTTTGTTTTAGTAATAAAATTATAAAAAATGGGAAATTTACATATCATACAATCGAGCACATTTGTTTCTCGGTCTAATGCTTTGACACATACATTCGAACACCCTTCACGACCAGCGACCGCGTGTATTTGGCCAATATGGAGGTAACACCTACCGTGGGTGTTGCGAAGCATTCGATGTACGGTTCGATCTGTTCCAGGTTCCAACGTTCTTTCGTTCGGAACAGCAAATCGAGTCGACCCAGCAGATTCATCGGGAGATCTGCTTCATTCAATCCACGGACACACGGCACTCTACCCTCCCGGTCGATAATACCAATCCCACGCAGATACTGCTCATTTGCCTCGAAACCCTCCGGCAACGATTCCTGCCAGGTGACAAGGAATTCGTCGATGTGAAACTTTAAACCGTGCTGTAGGATCTTTTCGGCAAACAGCGCGCACACGAGATCTTCCCGGTACTGGAACCGGTCCGGAATGCGTTCACTACGGCAGGTGTACACGTCGAATATACCATCCACTACCTCGTACGGAATGATGCCCTGCATCGCTTCTAGCGTGATTTCTTTGTCGATTGCGTCGGGTTCCCAAGAATTTTCCGACACCACGGACAGTAGCAACGTGAGTACTCGGTATTCGTATCTGTAAACATGCGTGAAACATAATTCTCATGTAGAACAATCATTGAAAGCAAAGAAGAAAATTTAAAATTGGACGACATACTCTAGATCCAACATGCGCACACGCTCATCAACCTCAATGGCTCGATATAGTTTAAGCCCTTCTTGGAACTCGTCCTTACTGCACTGCACAGTATCGAGCAACTGATTAAACCGGAACAGCAACGACCGATCGATTAGATGCTCGTTTTCCGGACCCGCGTACCGTGTCAGACGAAGCAGATCGATAATTTTACGATACTTGGGCTTCACTCTCCGCAGCTCGAAATAATCGTGGAAAATCTTCACCACATCCTTCCGTTCCACCTCATCGATCGTTTCGATCGTTTCTGGATCCTCTTCCTCTACGCTGCTGTCCATGGATGTGTTGACACCACTTTTGGGGCTTTTAATTGGCGAACGGCTCGTAGCTTGGGCGAGCTTTAAATCCTTCACCAGCAGCAAGCTGTTCGATATTTCCGCTTCTTTCACCTCGTAGGTACGCGACTCGGTGCAGAACACAACCTTCTCGTTCAGCGCACCCTTGAAGCACATCTCTGTGCCGTTCTTAATCTCCTCCAGTATATGGTCATCCACCTCGAGCAACTTTATGTTGCCTAAATCATGGCCCTCATGCGCCGCAGGATAGTAAATTGCCTGGCCAATGTTGGTGAGATTATTGTGGTCGAGTTTGGCGTGCCGCACAATCGTGCGCACATCGTCAATGGAGCGAGCATAGCTGTGAATAAAAGATAATAAATAAAAGTAAAAATTGGCTTTTCTGAAGCAAGGGTATGAGTTATAAGCAAAAAAGTACACACTCTTGACTGTAAATCATCCTAATAAACTAATATAAGTTAAATCGTTGGAACTGTTTACGTTGGCTGAAAACTATCAAAACAAACGCATTGGCGCGCTTTTCAAACGTCACCGTGTACTGCTTGTAAAGTGGAGCACGTTCGCTGAGTAAACAGGGTGGTTTGTATGATGAAATCAAAATCGCATTTGTTTGAATTTAAAATTTGAATTTTACAATCGATTAAACGTTTTGAACCGAATATCGGAAAAATGTGAGTTTTTATACATCAAATGGTAATTACTGCATTAAATAGCGTAAAAGGGTTGCATGATCAATGTGGGATTATTTTATGATTGTTTTTTTAGCGATATAGCACAGAACAGAGGTGATTGAAATTATTGAAAAATAGGCATTTAAATATTAAAACGATGTGCTTTTTGAATTTTATTGTAACTGTAACTTTGTATATTAATTAAAACAAGAAGAAAAAGTTGCTTTACAGCACTACGTTGATTTAAAGGGTGTTTCACAAACATTTAACGATTATTGTGAGTGATCTTCGCAGTTTTAATTGTATTCTACTAATGCCAAATGTATAAATCAATGATGACCAAACCTATTAGTTGTTAGTAGATGGTGATATTTTTAGAAACGTAATACGATTAATTAATTGCTTGTTGTTGATATTTATGCAGAATTTATGTGGAAAAAGAGTTGCCTATCCTTGAGAAAATTGTTAAACATAAGAATTGAGGAAATTATGCAATCGCTGGCCATTCATCCTCAAATCTCCTTCAATTGCATAATGTCGTTTCGTTTTGTTTCACATGCATCAGCAACAGCAAGGGATGCATTGCACCTGTAATGATAATCGTCCTATCAAATCATCAACCTCAGCGTCAACAGACACATTGCACGTTTAGCGCTGTACCCTTGTCTGTTTTTCGCATAGCTGCTGATAGCCAATGGTCGAACATTTATCATACCGCGGATCAAGCCCGCAAGAATTATCCATGGCTATCATCTTGAATATGGGCTGGAGTCAGTGGCACAGTTGCACACTGCACCCGAACGGGGTTACATCGAAAGTTTGCAAACGGCGTACCATCAAACGACGTCTTCTGAGACCAACAACCGAACCGGGTGACGCAGTCTTCTCTGATTCCTGGCTTTCGTTCATTTTGCGCAACCGGGGCCAACGGTTGCATGCATGGGACACCTTTTACCTTCTCTCAAATGGCCGGCACGTATTTCGATAAGCGTGACGCTTGTTTTAACGTTCGCGGGACAATCGTATCACAAGCAGACGCAACCCACCGTTGTTGAAGCGTGCTGGCTGATCGGTTGGTTTTGTAGCTCCTATTTGAATAGAGTTCGCGGGCGCCCCCGAGCGGCGATCGCTTGGAGGTAGGAAAAGTGTGGAAAATTGCTCATCCCTTTACAAACGTTGCCGGTTGCCGGATGGGATTTGCTGATTTGTTTTCACCACGTTCGTGGCCGAAGACCGGCGCGAAATGGTTCCACGGCCATTGCACAATCGATGGGAACAGATTGTGCTGTGGCACTTGTTGGAACGTTGGGCTTGGGGAGCTGATGACAACCAGAAATGTTTGTGATCTTGGAAGGAATCTAAGTGGCATTTCACTTGCATTGTGGAGTTTTTCCAAGTTCGTCTGACGAAGAAAAAAATAGGCATTCTATGCAAGTTGAAATTGATTTGTAAAAAGTCATCCAAAGTGGAGAGTTTTTCACATTCTAAAGTAAATTAAGGATTATATTAAAAGATGTATTTTTTTTAATAAATTCAAAATTACAGGTTATTTATTCTGATACTTTAAAAAAAGGAAACTACAAATCGCACTGAGGAGTTCGAATCCTCTAGACATATGTTATGATTCGTTGACGGTCACAATGGATGCAGGGTGATGGAAGTTGAACCTTTGCCGAAGACTCCGACCGTAATAGGGCCGCTTGGGAATCACACGATTGTAACATTGAACAACAGTTTGACAGCGGTCATTGCCGGAGAATTCCATCTAGGACACCCAGTTTGAATTCTTGATAGCAAAGAAGTTGTTTGTATGTTCAGAAAAATTGTGATCTTGATATCGCAGAGTGCGCTTTAGGCTCAAAACTACGGAGTAACTAGGGAAGGATTAGGATGTTGGTTTTCCCAATCATATCGGAGGAATGCCTCGCAGAGAAGAAATCTATTTCACCTTGATTGGCATGCTGACTCATACAGTGTAATTCTTTGATGCTGTGCCACGAAAGAAAGCAACGAAAGATCAATCCCTACGTTCCTTCAAAATATTGGCAACCTTCAGCTTTTTATTCTAAGCTAACCGGTTCCACCACTATTGCCCAACAGCCCGTTTCATGTCGAGTAATAGGAGGTAGTACCCCCGGGTGAGCAAGATCCTTGAAGCAAAGAATATTTCATTGCCGTGGAAAATGTTGTAAAATCTACTTTCGTACTTAGACGAAGCAAAAAAAACCGAGCTCAATTTCAATGTACTCAAATTATAACAGGCTGAAGCAACAGGGTGTGTACCGTTTGACCAGGGGCAATTAATCAACGGACATACAAATGAATTTGGTTGCCGTTACAACCGTTTAATGGACACCTAGCGGCGATCTGGATTGGAGTTGGAGGCGCAGGAGAAAAAAAGGGTTCGTTCTTCGAGTGGCCCGCATACTTTCAGTCCCGTTCAGATCCACCCCACCCGAGAGAACTGGAAGGAACATAAAACACCAGCAATCAGGCGACCAACTTTTGTTGCAATATCTACCGCACACGATCGGTTGCCCTGGCCTGAACCTTGGCTTTGGCATCGAATTCGACAACACACAGTAGCCTGGCGGAGGCTGATTGACGGATTAATTTTTCAACCCACCGCGGTGTTTCGTACAGGTGAAATACGAACTCTTTACAACCCGTAACACCCGCCGTGCATGGAACGATACCGTCTCGATACGGCTGTCCAGTGGGTGCAGTGGTAAATCGATTCGTCATCGTTTTACCGAACGAGATGATTGAGAATTTGGGAGTTATTTTGTACTGGCGTTCGCTTGGGGAACTGGGTTGGAACTTTACCTGTTGAAGGAAGTGGTGGGTTATATTCGATTACATCGGAGAGTACGAGACGGCTACACGATACTACAAAACAGTAAGGTTGCACTGGGCACGAGCACGCAGCAACAACATTAGGTCAAAGCGGTAGGCATGGAATTCGGGGTGCTAAATAAACCTTTTTGGAGTGTGCTTCGAACTTTTAAGAGTAAGGGTATATTTAAAGGTGATGTTAGGCGTATTATTCGTTGCTATCTTTTCTGAGTTATCTGAGTGAACTCGTTCGACCAGGTTTGTCGTTAAGTCATGCGTTGCAGACTATGACATTAGATGTGTATTTTAGTTGAATTGATGACTTGGCGTCTCAATGGTGTATTTTAAGCGCCATCGGTCTTCACACGACAGCTCTGGTCTAAAATCCCATCTGGATCAATCCTCCGTAAGCAGAACTGACCTTCCTGCTACAGCTGCAAAAAAGGTCAAAGAATGCCAGAAATGACAGGAGGATCTTCAGATCTCTTGAGGATCATCCAAATTTTGATCTTGATCCAATACTCAACTCTGCAAGGTAAGTGATATTGAGATATTGCACTGGAACTAAAAAAGGGAACTATAAGTTTCAGAAATCAAACAATTCTGAAGAGACATCCACTTTGTTATTAGACAGACAAGAAGATTTCTTAGAAGACAATGCCTAAACGGTATATTTATGCCGAATGTTTAAGAGAATAATGAAGGAATCGTTTGAATAACCCGCTCTATGTATTATAATTCGATATCTTCACTATTGTGTATAAGACTGGAACAGCTCAAAAGCCGATACTCCTCAAAAGATTATTTCAGGATCTCCTCCGAATCCAGAAGACGTTATCTAATGTGTCTAATAACCCATTGAGCATTCCTTAGGGTTATTTAGATCTACCATTTTCTTCATTTTCTTTTCATCATCTTCTTCTTCTCTTTAATGTACAACTCTGGTATGAATAGGGAATCCAGCCTTCCCTAGTTACTCCCCAGTTTTGAGCGTAAGGAGTTCAACAACGGCAACTACTACGGCGGCGGTCGGTGTATTGTTAGCGGCGCCTGTCTTCAGACGACAGGAACTGTCTAAAATCCCACCAGGATTAATCCTTCGTAGTAAAGACTGACTATCCGGCTACGTGGTAAAATAAAGTCCAGTAAGCCAGAAATGGCAGGCATGGCCTAGGAGTAGAGGGTAGATACGCCAAAAAGAAAAAGAGAGAGTTCAACTACCTCTTATTTACTAATAGGGTCGTCAACTAATGGCCATTTGCCTTGGTTTTATTATCCACAGAAATGTGTAAAATTTGAATAATTTATCTATATCGTTTCTTGGCACGTTAAATGTATTGTATACTGTTAAATATTTAATTTACTACTCATTTCTCATACTAATCTGCAACACCTTATCTGAGACTTGAAAGAAAGCTCAATAAAACATACTCAGGCATAATGTTGTCCTATTCTGTGGAAGTAAGCTCTACTTGATGCCTACATCAATTGAAATGATATTTGCATACAAAGCATCGGTTTGCATCACACCTCATCTTTGCGTTAAAAGTGGAATGTAAAACTTTATTGAACATTAGTTTACCCATTTTATAGCTAGCCCATTTCGAACGGTTAAAATCCCATTCGCTAGATATCTGTGATGCGTGTGAGCAGTTTATAGCCTGTGTTACTCGCAGTGTTTTGGCTTTTATCCTCTCTTTTGTGTGGAGGTGTAGAAAGTGCGACTAATGTGCGCTAATGAGGCAACAAGAAGAGATTTTTTTAATCCAACACGTGTGAGGTATGAGAGGATTTTACTTCACCGAGTTTTCCACATGTTCTGGTAAAATTTTACAAACAACACGATTTCAGTTTCATACATCAAGATCAGATTTAAAAAAAATCCATAAAGTGTTTGTGCTGAATATTGTATAAAATGTTATCTTACAAAAAATGACAGTACCTTATGAAATAGGTACGTGATTTAGTGTAATGTCGTCACCACGCCTATGTAAAGGAAATGTGTGTCGGCAATTAATTGTACCGAAAGTGATTGTCCCCTCCTCGGGTGGATCAACCACACCGTAAACGCCCATCCAGTGTGGTTAAAAGCAGGTCAAAGATGAGCCCATAGCCCACGAACCGTCCAATTGTATGATGTCCCGAAATGGTGATCGGCACCATTTATTCGATGCTGTATTGCGCACGGGCAAGTCAATTACACTCACCGCCGTGGTAACGCTCTCCAAATGCCCATTCCCTGTACGTGCCTACCGATGGGTGTTTCTTTATCGAATTGTGAACGTACCGGGAGCGATCGCTGCAAATCGCGAGCTAAATCACCATCAAGGGAGGGAAATAGGCAAAGTGTTCGATTACGCACTGCCCGGCACTGGTTGGCGTCGATCACCTGATTCTTTGCTGCCTGGTTGCTGCTCTCCTAAACGGTTGGGTTCCATCGCTGCCCGCAAAGCGATAAGCATCCACCCGGCCGGCATTATATGTTTCATCCCAAGTTTCATCGCAGTGAGCCACCATGGTATGGGTAATTGAATCGTTTATACATGTTAATTGCAATTTATGATTAAACGTTGGGCGCTCCTCCTGCCGCATTTTCGCTCTTCCTGCGTTTGCGTTGGATGGAAGGATTATGCCAGCAGTTGGTTGATAAGTTTCGCGAAAGGGTTTTGGATAATTTTACGCCTCAATTGGGTATTTGTATTTTTATGGTCTTATAGTCGTAATTCTGTCATATGGATAAATTAATGACAGTTTCGGATCCGGATTCAATAAATAGTGAATCAGATCAGAGTCAGATTGTCAGATTCGATGAATCAATTTATGATTAGTGTTGAATGAACCTGCTACAGATTCGTGAATCTTAATGAATCTTTCAACAGAATCATCGATTTTCCACGACTTTGAATAATTCGTTATTCCTCAACAATTTATGAATCTTCAATAAATTAGTATTGTTACATTGAATTGTACTTGGGTTATTTCATCAGCATAGAAATTTATTGTCAAAAGCTTACTGCTAAAACATGCTAAAATCCATGATTTTCTAAAAAACAGTTCATGATTATTTGTGGATTAAGGAATCTCCGTGTAGTCGTGGGTCTTTGCGAATTTAGAATTTGCGAAATGGAAGGCCTAGACTACTTGAGTTTGTTGTACCGGTAAAGAAGAAATAGTTATAATTGCTGCAAGTGAAGGTTTAGATTCACATGATTTATCAGCGAACAAATACACTCCATAATTTACATTTGTTATTTATTATTAATCTTTTTTTACCAAGGAAACCATTTCATTTGTTGTTATTATTGCCAGAAGACAGCAGTAGACTCCACATTAAGTAACGACCTAGTAATTTCTTTCTCATAATGCTTACCAACGCTATTGCGTAATATTAACTTCATTTATAAAATAAAGGTTAGCATAATACATAATATTCCAAATTTAATCTGTTACAAACACTTTTCAACTAGCGTTTTGCATCTAATGCAATAGACAGCACGCACGGAGAAGAACAAACGCCGGTACGTCAGATGCATCGTCGTGCAAGAGCGGCTAGAGTAACAACAAAAGGAAGCAAATAAAAATTTTAATCGATATCCATTTCCACCATCTAGCTGCATCGCTTATCTCGCACGTTACTTAATAACTCGCACGCACGGGTCAGCGTACGACTCTGGTCAGTTTGCACCAGTAACCGATATTAGCACCGGAGCGCAATGGCTTCGTACCCCGTCGTAGGATATGTATTATGTGATGATAGAAATAAAACAAGAGCAGCGGCAAAATATAATAGGAGTGTACGATAAAAACGCGATTATATCCCTTTCGCATTATGCTAGGCAAAACGATCGTCTGGTTGACGCTGATTATGCAAGGTTTACGGAAAATGCAAAGGGTCATATATTAAGTTGGTTATAGTATTGTAAATTTGATCCCATGCGAAGGATATCGAGTTTAGATGTTCTCTAAGGTTTTAGATATGATTTTAGATATACATCTTACTGCGAGCTACATTTTAGCTATTCGCATTTCGCTAAGCCACGGTTGGCCAACGTGTATCTTTCAGGGTACGTTAGCGATCATAACATACGCTAATGTGATTTTAATGAAGTAATAAAACGGCAATTAGATGCACACGGGTGATCAAAAACGTGTTTATACGCACGGTGTAACTGAATGCTTATGAATTTGTTGCGAATAACTATTTACATTGTATCAAGCCGCTTTGAGGCAGCTGCCGAAGCATTGGCGATGTAAGCTATTCCGTTGGACACAGGGACATGCAATGAAAATGTTGCTTTATCAACATTTATGAGGTGTTTTATAGCATTTAACGAAACATGTTAGTCTTGTGACTTTTACATTCTTCTGCTATATTGCTTTCACTCTTCATCCATCAGTAGGTTGTTGATTCAACATCTTCAAAGCAGTAACAGTTTAGCTTAACCTCTCACACACATGGAGAAATGTAAAGGACCATAATGAGAGGTGATTAACTTATTTTTTACAATTTAAAAAAATATATTCCATCGTGATGACATGAGAAGAAATGCGATCGTCGCTTGTTATCGGTGACACTTTATCAGATATAATTTCCAAACATGCCAGTCACCTTTCGACTGGAAACGAAAACACCGAGAGAACGAACCAATCATTCGTAAATCCGGTGTTTTTATATATCTTTTCCCCTTTTTTTCGTTGTTGCCGTACTGCTGTACCGTGAAACAGGACAAACCGGAAAGTATTCCGTGAGCGTTGGAGAAAAAAAAGGTGAGAAAGGTTCGTTTCGCTCGGCATCTGTTTTATGCAAGCGCAATCAATTAACTAATTAATTAATCAGGATTTTGCTCCAGAAATAGTGAGGTTACGGATAAAATTTCAATCGAGTGTGAGAGCGATCAAATCTGGCTGGGTTCGGTTTTCAAGCGGAAGTAAATTGGGGTGGACATTAATTGATGTAAGATTTCCGTTCCAGCAAGCGGACCCACTGGTCTAGAAAAATTACAATTATTGTTCCCATTTCTTATTCAATGTTATTTAGATATTAAATGAGCTCAAATAAGAAATGGTTTAAAAATGTATGAATACCATTAAAAAACTATTCATTACCATTTCACACTGTTGTCACAGCACGCAGTAATGAATAGCACATTATAGTCGAATTAAGGTTGTCCCTTCAAAATGTAATATAAAGCACAACGAGCTACCATTTTTAGCCATTAGTATCGTTAAAACTGCAACAATGCGTATAGCAATTGGCGTTCTATTTATCACCATTTGTATCATTTACATGGTACAAGCCCAACGTGGCAGAACACATGGATCATCAAAAGATACTACCACCAGTGTACCTACGAAGAAAAAATGGCTAGACAAGTTGAAGACAGTTATCGAGAAGAGAGTTAAGAAGATACTCACAACCACAACTACAACTACTACGACTACAACGAAGAAACCATTCAAAACTACTAAGCCGAAACCTACAAAGAAGACGACCACGATGAAGACAACGAAACCTCCAAAAACCACTACCACGACGCCTACCACAACTACCGTGAAAAGATTGACAACATTGTCAAGAGCTGTGATTACTACGCCACGTATGACAACTACTAGTTTGAAACCGGTTACAACGACAACACAGGAAGCTACTACTTACAAGACAACGAAAACATCAGCAACTGTGGTTCCATCAACGACAGTAATTCTTTCTACGACATCGAACCCGACAACACCATCTTCTTTGATGACCACTTCAACTGTGACGTTGCCTGTTACTACCACCGCGTCTAGGACGACAATTGCGCCATCGGCAACAAGTACTGTTGCGCCAACCACTAGCACTGCTTCCACTACAACGCCTGCTGCAACTAGTACTACTAGTTCGATAACGTCAAAGATAGCAACTACGACTACCACTACGCCTACGGTTCTTTCCACGACACCAGTTACGTCCCCAACAACAACGACTATTGCTCCCACTACTACTAGTACTTCTACTACTGCTCCTACAACTACCACGCCTGCGACAACTACTACGCCAACAACTACAAGGACTACTGCTCCCACAACTACTAGTACTTCTACTACTGCTCCTACAACTACCACGCCAGCGACAACTACTACAACAACGACTACTGCTCCCACAACTACTAGTACTTCCACTACTGCTCCCACAACTACCACGCCAGCGACAACTACAACGCCGACAACAACTACTACTACAACCACGAAAGCGTCCATAACTACTACTACCACAACTACTGCAGCAACAACTACAGCTATTGCTCCTACAACTACTACTCCTTCTACTACTACCCCTGCAACTACTACAACTGCGCCATTTACAACGACTACCACTACTACTCCAAAAACTACTACTACTACCACTAGTCCTGCTACAACTACTACCCCTGCAACTACTACACTTCAGGCTTCCACTTCAACAACGCCTATCTCCAAAATTACCACTACATCAACGCCTATAACTACTTTCATTCCTATCACAACACCATCGGCAACTACCAAACCGTCTACAACGTCGAATCCCACCACAACTACGACTTTAACGACTACAACAACGAAAATGGCCCCTATTAGTCAGGCACTAACAACTACGACGGTAAAGACAATATTGTCATTACTTCCATTTCAAAACCCTAGACCAGGTCAGAGCGGAAATGAGAATGGTAAACGAGCCTTTTGAAGAAAAAATATATAAGGAATAATATGGGAAAGTATATTCAATTAAATGTCGTGGCAAGATTGTTGCACTGTATCATTGGGGTACTTCATTGTAATGTTCACCAGCTAAGCGACAAGTAATAAATACAAGTATGTGCTGCAAATGAGAGGTGGTAATTGTCATAGTTTAAGAAATGTATATAAATTTTATACAGATATAGATATTTTCAAACACTAAAAAATGCTGCATTAATTATTAAGGTTAAGAAAGCCATGTACTTGAATAATTGTCTGTGGATGTTCAAACGTTTATTAGGTTTAGTTAGTGTGTAAGCATGAACAAATAAGTTTTTGAATAATAATACTGAGGTCTGGCAAGTTATGCAAGTTCGCGAATATTACTATATTTCTTGATTGATCTGTAGAATGAATGATGCAATCGAACATGATTCGTGGCAAACAATCGCAACACAATCGATACATCTTAATTCAATTTGCATAAGCTGCTCACCCGGGAGCGAACTATGACTTTCAACTTTACTGTACCTTTCTATTATACTCCTGGATGAGCACCGTTCAATCGTAAAAGAGTCTTAAGTATCTAGTACAAAAAGCTCCCGCGATCATCCCAAAAGAAAAGCCGCCCATTGTGCTTCGGCTACGATGCTTTCTAAACCCACCATCAACGCACGCGAACCCATCTTCGGATAGGCTGGTGCACGTTTTCAATTATTGCTTCACGATAAAGAAGGAAAAAAGATGGTCAGGATAAAAGTATGCTTCATAGGCCAAACAATTGCTGCGGTTTCGCTTCACCACCGGTCAGTCTAATTTCATGCCACTTACCGATTAATAATCGATAAGTTCACGGCATAAATTATAGCGTTCTGCTGGCGCCGTGCCGTGGCTTCTCCTCTATTTTATCTGCTCTAAGCACTTGGTCTATCCACCAACGAACAGTAGGCTCTGCCCTTGTAAGGCTCAGAGAGTAAACTATCCCTATCTTTTGATGGAAGTTGCTTCAACGATGGCTTGTTTGTAAGGTGCAATGAATATAGAAATGGAACATATTTCATTATACAACATTTCAGAGCGAGATTTCATAAGCAAATGTCATCTATGTCGTAAAAACGTAAATGAAATAAGTAAAAAGTGCATAGCATTTTGATAGATTTTTACTGGTTTAGCGAATAATACAAATGAAATATATTGTTTTACGTTTGCATTTTACTTGTACTTACATTAAATAATGGTTCCAAAAAAGAAAATTTGAATGAATTTGCAGTGAATACTTGATCAAAGGAAACGATACAAAACGCTCATTATCTTTTCCATTATAAAGAAAATCATTACCACAATCCAGTAATGTAATAAAAATACCATCTTTTAGTTATTCCGATAGCTGATTGTAAAGAAAATACAGGTACTTAACTACCCCTAACGATATTTATAATGATTCGCTTAGAATGAATTATTTTGCAGTCATTTGTTATTATTATGGTCACGTGGTTAATTGAATTGATTGCTGTTTTTAATGCAGAATAAATGCTATTAAAGTTAAATTAACCTACCCAACTTCAACAACTGGTCATATATATAAAAGCGAGATAACCTGAAAATTCCCAAAGTTTTCGCGGTCGTGTCTTCATTAGACAATGAAGATCGCCCTTGGATTGTTGGTGTTTGCCATATTGGCAGTGTGTTTGGTAGATGCGCACAAAAAAAAATTGAAAGAGGATGACGATACGGTTGCATCGATAGATATTGCCAAGGGATGGATAAAAATTTACTTCAAGATACCACCCGGTGGCCAGAAACTGACCACCACTAAGAAGATGCGCTTTACACCACGTCCCACACTGAAGACAAATAAACCATTAGTAACGAAAAGGATACCTCCGGGTCTAACCACGAAGAGCTCGCAGAAGGCAACAACCAAGCTCCCCATCTTCTATACTATACCGACAATCCGTACCACGTCAAAGTCTGAAGGAACAACTGCAAAGATGGTTACAACTACTGGAAAATTGGTAACAACTACCACAAAGCCCTTGACTACAACCACCTCCAAAACATCAACAGTGGCGCCGGTCTCCACGACTAAAATTATCTCTACAGTTGCCACTTCTACTACAACCAGCCGGCCAACAACTCCAGTTACTACTGTTCCATCAACGACAACTAAACCAACAACTGTTACTATACCGACTACTACCCCTACAACTACTGTTCCAACAACGACGACTAAACCTACAACAACCTCAACGACTGCATCAACAGCTGCTTCCACCACTACTGTGCCTACAACAACGACTAAGCCTACAACAACCTCAACGACCGCATCAACAGCTGCTTCCACCACTACTGTTCCTACAACAACGACTAAGCCTACGACTATCTCAACGACTGCAGCTGCTGCAGTTACTTCCACGACTACTGTTTCTACAACAACGACTAAGCCTACAACAACGGCACTACCGTCAGCTCCGACCTCTACAACAACGTTGTCCACTGCTGCGACTACAACAAAAGCAGCGACAGCAACATCAACACCAACAGCTGCATCGGCTACTGTACCATCGTCCAGTACAACGGCTACATCTGTGACTACACCAACAACTACAGGCAGCGGCAACAAGAACGGTATGTTGTTTTACGCCGGAGGCATTCCTGATACGCCTTCCACTACCACATCCAAAACTACGACCACAGCGGCGACGACGACGACGACGACGACTACTCAGGTCAGTACCACCATCACTACTAACAAAAGCATGCAAACGACTGCTTCATTGACGGATATTGTTGATCCTTTCGCTTCCTTGCAAACAACCCAAACAACCACTGCCATCCCAAACAGAGCTCTGATGCCGACACCTACGACTACGGCGATTATACCAGCTACTAAAGATGTGAACGCAGAAGAGCTTTCTAGCTCGGTAGAATACTATTACGACGATGAAGTGGAGCAGGACGAGGAGGAGAAGGGCCTGCAGATAGTCATCACTACCAAAGGCATAACCAGCAGTCCGGCAATGAGTGAAGATAGCATAAGTAATAAAACAGGCAAGAAGAACAAGGGCAAGAAAAACAAAAAGAAAAATAAGAACAAAAAGAAAAAGAATGATAAGAAAAACAATGGGCTTCAGCGGGGAGTGGATAAGCAATCGAAGACTACACCCGGGAACTAGCTCTAGCTGGTAGCACGTTCTGGTTGAATAAATGGCTCTTATTACTAGCGATGCACAAACAAAAAACCTCATGTCACAGTAATTGTACCGAGCGAAAGGCACCACCACTAGCCGACTGTGCGCCAGGGCCTTTGCAATGGCATTTTTGGCCAGCAAATCGTAAGCGAAAGAAGATCGTCCCCAAATAACAGTTCACTGAGTACGATGAGTTCACTGAGTACTGAACGGTGAATGTAAGTCATGTTTTTGCGTTTGCTTTTTCCCATGTGGACAATGGATTAACACTCCCGGCCCGGACACACTTATCGCGTGGGTAATAATAATGTCCGCTCGGTTTTGTTGCTGCTGGAGAAGGTCTCAACGAAGAACTCGATGCAATCTTCCATGTGCAGATGAAATGCGTTTTTCTTTCGTGGGATGGCAATCGATGGGTTATTTTCCTGTCACATTTTAGTACATTTTAGTTGCAGGGAATTACACTGTCTCCTAGGACAATTTAACAAACAAATTGACAAATTTCGATCTAATAGTTTTAGGAGCTACAAACTTTGGATTTCAGTTTGATGGTAGGTTGATCGAAAAGTTCCTAGTGAATTACTAATTTTGGACAATAGTGAACAACAACTTAAATTTCTCAAATTTGTACTTAGCAACCACAATATGACTTCCCGGTGTCAGGTGTGTCAAATTACCTTAAGTTAGAACAAATTGAAGCATTCCATTATCTGAAACAATTTAAAAGATTAATCAAAGTTTAACGGACACTAATGTTACTAAATGCAAGTTTTGAATATTCACACTCGTTGCTATGACCTCCTCAGGTCAATTCTCCTAATTGTTGTATCGCCATGTCAATTTAAAATGCATCACCATCCGAACCGGTAAACAATGGACACTGGACGGCTCTCGAAATGGCCAGCAAGAGTTGAACTTGATTCACACTTCTTTGACACCGATGTATGAAACAAAACGCTAGATTAAGCGCTGCCTCCGAACTGGCACGGAATGGGTGAATGGGCAAGATAGCGAACTTGCTGGCAACCTTTGCTTATGATCTCGCAAGAAACAAATGGATCAGATTTTCTCCCAACGGCCGAAAGCCGACCGAATGCGAGCAACACCGCTTCCCGATAGACACTTCCCTTGGGTGGGTAGCGTGTCGGGCACCATTTTGTCGCCTACTTGAATGGGGCGCGAACGTGCGCAATACTGTAAATTAATTGGTTATAATTATAATCCGCATTGTCGGGGGGACCGCCTCGTGGCTCGCGGCTCGTTGAAGTTTGTTTCTGTTTTTCTTTGTTCTGCTGAATTTTTCGGCTTCTCCTTTCGTTTTTCACGTGCATAGTCTGTTTTTTTTGTTTCTGCTGTCGTTGCCACAGTCATCATATTTGAATTGTCAGTTAAGTGTATGAGGTGTGTATGGAGTGTTTTTTTTTACCGGCACACAACAACACTCACACACATCGGTCCGCATTATACTTTGCCAGGTGTGCTCCGGTCGCTTGGGAACATGCCGATGTTCACTGTGGCCAATTACGCCATTAGCGTTCATTTGTCATTGTACAGCAGCGGAACGGTTGATTAGATTGAACCACGATGTGGCAGTCGGTGCCGGACTCATCGTATGTTGGGAAATATTAATTTACACCATTTCGTCGCGTTCTGTAGATGATGGGTGATGTTTCACAGTCCCGTATTGTTGTGCATGAAATTCAAGGAAACAACACGATGTGATAAAAACAACAAATGCATTTTAAAAAATGAGAGCAAAATTAAAATATAATCAAAAGCTTTTTTTCCTTCACGGGACAATATGGAAGAGACTTCACATAACGTCGTAATACGTATACAGCTTGAACTACGCTTATATTTAAGCTACTTAATCAAAATTCGTTTACTTTCTGAGATTGTTTTTTTCAATTACACTGAAGCAACTCAATCGGCAAATGTACATACTCTCCACTATACAGTCGAATTACTCCATCCAATTGATTCGGTGCGCGTGTTTCACGGTCCATCAAACAACGCACCTAAGCCATTTGTGGTCACAGCAATGTCAAGAGACAGTGTCAAATCCTTGTGCCGCGGTGATCGTATTTGTCGGCATCGCAAAACGGCGCATTCGTCTTGGCAACTTGACCCTTTCGACGGTAAACGCTATTCGGATGGAAGGTAACGTTGACGTTAGTCGATCGCTTTAGAGCATCCGAAGTCAGTGCGAGAAAGGGAAATAAATTGTGACAGAATAGACTTACAGTACCACGGTCGACAGTACAATCCATACCGATGGAGCGTACATGAGTGACAAACGAACTAATTGTTCTCTTTCGTTCCCCCTGCACGGTGACGGAGGTTACCACCGTGGGCTTTTGGGGACATCGTGCCCGTTTTTTAACACGGAAACCCTGCTGCGTTACCCTCCGCGTTATATCGCGGCCACGGGTCAGGGGACGCGAAGTACCCTGCAAGATGACAGTTTTCAAGGGCAGCTTGCATGCTGCAATCCGCAGGAGGGCTTGTGCAAGATTGGACACCGTGCACCAGTGCAATGAAATCTAAATGGAGCACATTCTTCACCGAAGCCTGGTGCTCGCCCAATGTTGTGCTTGTTGTTTTGCAGTAGCGCAAGGTTAAGGAACGCGCAAAACCTGTGCGTTAGTGTGTACGTGTTGAGTGTTATGTCCCTCTGCCTTGCCATGCTTGTTTGTACGGTGGAGGAGATTTTGGGATAGGTCCACCTACCGCTTTGGTGGGCCGTGTGGTCGGAACCAAATTCCATCATTAGTCACCGGTGCGACGTAGGGCATGCCGACCGTGTCAACAGCGTCATACACACTAACGCCCGGTAATGGACAAGGACCAGTTCGCGCGGGTTCCAATCAAAGTGGTTCGAGGTTAGAACGTACAGCAGGCACTCCTAGCGAGCGTTGCCAGGCAGCAGGACCGTGGTCAGATGCCGAGCGTATGGTATTGCTGGGATCGGTAGTCGTGATAAAGTGAGCGATTGAAGCGGCGGGAATTCAACCTACTACTTCCTGGTATCATTAATCTCACTCGGCGAAGGAATGAAGCGTACGCGTACGGTGAGGGTCGAGGGAATTTTATGGGGTTTAATGGCATCAACGATAGAATGTATGGTGAAGTATAAGCAAAAATGTTTTAACTAGAGAAATCTTTTTCAAACATTGATTTTTTTTCCACAAACAGCAGACACACCTTAAAATTAGATATAGACATAGTCTCTGACTAAAGAATAGAACAGTCAATTATACACTTATTGAAGAGAAGTGTCAATTAATAAATTTTTTGTTAGTTTTTGTTGGTTATCAAACCTGTCCTCTTTAATATGGAGCGTGTAACACATGAACGATTTTCACTTTTTTAGTATTTTAATCGTATTAAAGAGCTACGTCTTTCATAAACAATCGGTTATCAAAAGACTAAAAGGTTTATGAAACAACAACAAATTTTAGTTTAATACCTTAATACCTTAAGAATTATGAAAGTTTTAGCAAAACCGCGGATGTATTTTTGTATGAGGTGAATAATTTTTCACTAAAACTTTGCTGAGATGCACTTTTACTTCTTCTTCTTTCTTTAGCTCCCAACTAGCAACCTTGGAGCATACTGTTGCATGAAATATCAGAGAAATAAGGGAATTCTAATCCTACATTTGTTTCCAAATTATATCGTCCACATTAGATTCAGATTCATGAATCTAATTAAACCTAAAATATCGAATGAATGAATCTGAATCTCTATTCCGAACATTCATGAATCCTCGAGATTTATTATTCTTCTAAGTTTATGAATCTTCGAGATTTATGAATCCTCGAGATTCATGAATCCTCATAAATTCATGAATCTCTTCGAAAATATATTATTGCTGTGTATTTTTATGATTTTCGCGTCTAAAATAGGAAGTATTATACAGAAGAAATTATTAAGCAAAAAAGTTATAAAAAAGCCTAAACGTTACGTCCAGTAACTCCAGTAACAGCTTCTGTCGAATTAAAAAAAAGAGTTTGAAGGTAGAATGCTTTGTTTCGATGGGGACATGAGTACTCGTTGTTCGTCGGGGTCTGTCTTTCTTCTTGGCGTAACTACCGGCTAGATCATGCCTGCTATTTCTGGCTTACTTCAAGACTTAATTTTACCACGTAGCCAGAAATTCAGTCCGGAGGATACGGGGAATTGGTCCGGATGGGATTTTGGTCCGGTCCGTTCATCACATATTCTGTTAGATCTTTACCGTTAAAACTATTGAGATCTATACCTTGATCTATGAAATCTGGATTCAGTTTTTCTGAACTGCCAGCACATGTTTCAAAGATGATTTCCCATAAAAAAACTGCAGCACATTTTGTAATTCTCCTTAAATACATAATGAATTTCGAAAACTGGATATATGTAAAGCTACTGTATATTAAGATTTGTAAAGTCCGTATATAGGAGGCATGGTTTATTTTAAATTTTAACATAATCCAGCCATGGTATTTTTTTTTTGTTTCGTTAGAACGGCCTGGCCGTATCGACTTATTTTACCACGTAGCAGGATAGTCAGTCCATTTGTAAACTCCCTTAACGATAGATAAATGGTGAAAGGTGCAATAAAGGATTTTCCTTAGTTAAGCGCACTCAACTCGTTCCCGTTTTCAGAACGAGCGAGCTGCGAACTTCAACACCATCGGCAGTATAAACGGATAATCATAGTGAGCGCGTTAGTACCTGTAAACGGTGCATTATTGCCTGCTAATTGTACCACGCGATCGGTTCAACCATTTGCTTGATTAGTTTATGATGGCTCGTTCGTTTTGTTGTGCAGAATCAATTCCACCCGTTCGTTCGTCTTGTGCTGTGATTGAATTCAACTGTAGCAACAAAAAACAAACCTTCTGACGCTGTTGTTTTTTTCTTTTCATTCTTGTGCCAAACCCTGCTTTGGTGACGTTTATTTATACGCTCACTGTCATTTACTTTGCGAGTGCGCTCGTTAATATGTAAATTATGCTTCACCGCTACGTTGTACGATACTTCGCCACCAGTTCCGGATACTTCCATCAGACCCTGGGAGTCCTCGGCCGGGGATTCAGGAAGTGCACGGAAGGATTCGATGCGCCGTAATCTTTGTTGCCTTTTTCGGCTGCAAAAATAACGCGCGTAGGATGGGTGCACAAATTGCACCCCGGTATGCAACGCGTGACAAGTGAGCGTGAACGAGTCGCAAGTAAAATAACAAGCCTCACCAACAAAACAGAAAAAAAAGCGGACACAATCACTTTCCTTTTGCTTGTGCGTGCGAGGGTTTTTTTTTAAACTCTTTATCCGCAGACAGAGCTGTTTTTTTGTGTGAGTCGCTCATAAGATTCGTTTCTTGTTTATTTATGCGTAATAGTTAACGGGGCCGAGACCACAGCAGTGCATTTAAATGACGACGGGCAACACGGGCAAATGCACTCGCACACGAAGCGGTTTAGGGTGTCGGAAAGTGAAAGGTCACCGCGTATCTTTACGGTGGCCCCGGACTCGTTACGACTGCGGAGCGGTTTGCGAACCGGTGATAAAAATGTAGTTAAACAGAAAAAAAGAAGCCAACTTGTGGGTGGCACGTTCCGGCTGGCATGGACCAAATTCCGGAAGGATGCCCGACGCCAGTCTGGCGCGCGTGGAAGGCGGATTGGTTTGGTAAAAATAAAAACAGTCATGAGGAGGACCTTCTCTGAATGAATTTTCTGGATTGAATTCGTTTTATCTTAAAGAGTGATAAAAATATTCATGACATGTAGTATAACAACAACCATGATGTAAGCGCACTAAGAAATTAAAGAGAAATATAATAAAATGAGGGATTGTAGTAGTGAATAATTAGTATATTGTTTATTTGTTAAACTGATAATTGTGTATTGCTTCACCCTCAGTATAGTAAATTAGTGTACCTCACGACTATTCTCAATATTGTGACACAAATAGTAGAAGAAGTTGTTATGGAACTAGTACATAAACATGCAGAACCAAGTTGATAATGTTAAGCGAACAAACAACAGATAAATAACATGATTAAATAACATAAATTGAAAGGGAAATTGTAAAAGAAAATTTATAATTAAAATAATAAAAAAACAAAAACAAAACAAACAAATAATAAACAAAAACAAAATAATAATAAAACAAATCGAAATCAAATTTTAAAAAGAAAACGAGATATAAATAACAAAATCAAAATGAAAATTAAACGGTTTGCAAAATGCATTGCCATTAAATGAAAAGTGAAATTGAAATCAAATGTCTATCAGTAAGGGTCACTATTTCATAAAGGAAAAAACATCATCACTGTTCCGGTTGCAGGAGCCATTCGTCTGGCTTCCGAGATCACCGAACCTAGGGCAAGCGCAGACAAGAAGAGTGAAAATCCGCCTACCGGTCGTCTCGCAGGCAGTAGGTCAGTTGCATAATAGGCCATGTACCTTCGGTAACCGTATAACGAAGTGGATATTCATGCCATTTCCTCGGGGCGCGGCCACCTTGCGTACTTACCACGTCCGACCAGCAACTTCGTAACCGGTGTATGTAAATCCCGGGACCGGGAAAGAAAGTAAAAAGAGACGATCTAAAATGCCCTTCGCGGAGCTGGACGTGGAACGGTCAGCCAGCGATGCACGAAACGCATCCGGCAATGCGGTTCGAAACGTCAGAATGTAAGACGCGTGGGTCCGGCTAGCTCCAGTTATACGCCAAGTGATAAAACGCATCTTAAGCGTAGTGTGAAATGTGGTAAAATATCCCACAAGGTGAGTTAAATGGAGCGCGATAGCGAGAGGGAGAGTGTACGTATTGGAAAGGTGATAAAAAGAAAACAGAAACAGATCACCAACACGCAACATTGCAGGACAATTTGGATGGCGATCGGACCGATGTCGGAGCTGGGCTCATGTCATGTGGCCAATATAAAATGTGAAACCCCCCTTCGATTGGAGCAACTAGATTTATTGTAAGGCAATGATCCCTTAAGGATGCCCGGAAAACGGAGTGGACATGTGGCGGCTGAACGGCACGGAGAAAATGGCGTGTACAATCCATAAGGAACAACACGCCACTCCGTCCTGCATCAGAGCATGGTGAGCACAACACTTGACCTGGAGCTCCACGTCGTCGGTTAGTTGGCTGGATAGCTTTTTTCCAACAGGAAATTCCAACAAAACAGATCGGATCGGCTTTGTAGGACGAGTCAACACGTTACGCGTACGTTTTCTCCCATCCGAAGGGAATTGATTTATGGACACACTTTGAACTCGCCATAGGATACGCTATCAATAGAGACGCGTCGGGGGTCCATCCGGTTGCCGCTCCATGTCCATTCGAATGGGGTGTGGTTGTTGTGCGAAATGCATTCGGAAAGTGCATATGCGCGATCGTACATTAAACCATGTAGCGGATGCAATTCCGTAATCGATTGATTACGCTTGGGTCGGATCCGATACGTCATTGGGCTCTCTTGGACGCGACCGGCTGTAATGCTTCAAACGTTTCACCGCAGTGAACCAAGGGCCTTTCTATGAGTGCAAGAGTATAAACACTGGCCCACAGAGTATACATTATGGGAAGAGTGTAATTTGTATCTATTGGACGGTTGGAAAGGTCCGATCAGATGCTGTAAAATGTTTGGATTGCTGCCATTTTTCACTCTGCTTGCATAGTGCGCTAAGAATGATTTTACGTAAATGATTTTAAAATAATGTTTTCTAGTTTGTTTTATAATTACAGTAGCTTACTATTTTTACTTTTTTTTTAAATTGATGTACTTTACTAAATGCATTAATAATTCATTTATTTTCCCATGTTTTCTTTAAGGATATTTAATTGAATAATTAATAAACCTTGGTTCGCTTATAATGTTTTGCTGAATATATTGAACGCTTTGCACTTGGCGATCATAAAAGCATTGCTGGCTTATTCACTATTAGAATTTGGAAGCCAAACAGCACGCTCAGGGACTTAAATGTGTCTATTTCTTAGTGTATATGGGACGTGGATTTTGTTACTTAGCACTAAATACAGCTACACAGCTATCATTCGTATATGGTATATGGAGCGGTTGTATTCTTAATAAGGAACAGCGGTCATTGTAGCATAGTAATCTACTTAAATTAAGTCATTGTAGATTCTGAATTGCTAGTTTAGTAAATCTTCGTTGGTTCGGTCATTTTTCGTTAATTATATCAAACATACATGGCCGCCATTTGCGCCATGGTGATTCAAAAAATGACACTAGTATTCGAACTACTTAAACTGTCTGTTTATGTTCTACTTTACCCCGCTTGATTTCTTTGTTACACTGCCCGATTTATCGTGGGATCTTTCTCTTTATTGGTCATTCTTTTGATTCTTTAAAGATCATCTACGATATGCTTCCCATGTACTGTACACATTCTTAGTAACTTTTGTGTTCGGGTAGGGAAGTTTAGTGATATTACATAAAGAAAACACTTATAATATCCATAAAACATTGAACACAAATAACATAATAAAACACTATATTAAAACATACATTAAAAACATAAACTTCTCGCGCACACGCAAACGAACACACCACGCACGTCTCCTCTTGTCGGCAGCTTGAGATGAAGTCCCCTTTTTGGTGCCAACGTCCTGGCCTGCAGGATGACATCCAAAATGGGTGCGCCCTTATCCCGTTGCACGTGGGACAGCTGACACCTGTCATCAAAGGACTGTCGCGCGACACGAGCGACCCAGATGACAGTGTTGCGCGTCGGTCAGCATGTCCACAACAGTAACACTTCAAATTTGACACCTGTCAGTTATGTCAGTTTGCTGTATGAGCAGTATCAAATGGCATTCACTGGTTCGTGGGCAATCAACAGCAAATTAGTGAATGTTTACTGTATTTGTTTACTGTAGGTTAATTTATTCTACTTTACCAGATACTCTATTCTACGCACGATTTCCGATGTGGTTTTATCCGCAACTTTTAGATGATAGACTAAATTTCGAGGCACAGGGTCATAGTACTGTGTGCTATATTGTATCTGAATATAAATTAATCGCCTAGGATTTTCATTCTTGTAGAATCACTTGAATACTTATAGAAGTGTGGATAATTTATATGCGAGCTCGGAAAGATCAAATCAAAAACATTTCAAATAAATTAAATTAGTGTTGGGCGGATCGGATCGGATTCTGGGATTGGATCCTTCATTGGATCAATCCGGATTAAATCCTAAATCCAGAATCCTCTGGATTGGAATCCCAAACAATCCTTTTCGATCCGGTCTGTCGAATCGGGATCGAAATCCAAAACAAGAGTCTGAATTCGGATCCTTCAGGATCCGGCTTCGTCAATACTAGAATCTGGGAACGAAATCCAAAAAAAGAGTCCAGATTCCGGATCCGGTTCTGTCATGATTGGAATCTGGGATTGTGGTAGGGATTGTTTTCGAATGCGGATATTTTGTGATTTATTGTTTTTTTTATTATGTTCCATGTGTAAGCATTTCCTATAAGTTAGGGCAATTTATACGGACAGAAGAAATAGGCTGCTCCCAAAAAAACTGAATGAAATATTATTTCTAATGCATAATTTAAGCGAGGAAGACATAGAAATAATTGGATATTTTTATTTGTATTTGGATTTTTATAGCTTTGGTTTGTTTTTTTTTTTAAATTAATGCATTTGGTTTAAAACATATTAATGGAAAAAATCATATGATGTATTTGATGATCTTGAATTGAGTAAAACTTGAGTAATTAATTTAGTTTCCTATTTAAGAAAACTAAAACGAACAATTTCAGATGTCCATTCCTACATAAAATTGTGATAAGCTGATAATCTGCTGATGCTGAAATGATAACCTCATGAATGTTGAGTAATATTGAAATCGATGCTGAAAACTCGGTACATCACTAAATTGAATGTTAACATACTTAAAATTGAAAAAAAAACCCATTCACTAGCTATGGTTGTGTTATGCAACATACAGAATCAAATAATTCATTTGCAAACAAACACCATTTAACCTTTATCCTTTGGCGGTGTGCATCACGTCTGGCACGGATTACGTTGCTATAATTACCACACCGGCAAAGTGTTGATTGATTATTTATGTAGTTCACCTGCGCCAACCATTTCTCACCTTTTGCATTTGAACTGCATTTGAGACCTTACAATTTACACTCTCCATTGATCTCTACCACAGGCGCACAAGGCAAAACAATCCATGCATCCCATACTCCAATAGCACCATTAATCATCACGGCCAAACCGCAATGCGGGAGAATTACTTTCACTCTCTGCTGGCTGGCGATGCAGATTTTCTCACTTTGATTGTTTTGTTGTTAATCTTTCCCCTTTTCGTAACCCCTTTTCCGGCCAGGGCAAGAGCACTATGCTGCCGTTGATGATTTTATAAAACTCTTTGTGGTGTTTTTTTTTCTCGGAGGGATTGAAGAGTGAGAAGAAGCTTCAGGAAAAGTGCATTCAGTGTATGAAGTATGGGGCCTTCCGCTTCGAATTCTGTTCCCTTTCTAATGGGTCTGAATGTAAGAAACGGTTAAATCGAACCTAACGTAGAGCAACTTCTTCTGCTTCTTGGTGTGACAAATCATGATTTATGTATCGAAACGATAAAATATAGCTCGTCTTTCTTTTGCACAATACGCACCAAAACCCACACACCCAGCGATGCTGCACGGTTGCGGTTTTAAGTGTCGGTGCGTCGCTTTCGTCATCACAATTTCATTGTGACCCATTCAGGCACCCTTGTCCGATCCAGGTAATCAGATTGAAATTTGGTCTTCTATTTTGTCACAGAGTGAAAGCTTGATCGTGATCGTAAGCGCTGCAGTAGCAGTAGACAAGAGGATGCACTTTTGTTTTGGGATTTGGAAATTCTCCACCGGTTGTCAACCCCTTCGCTTCGGTAAGGGTGAAAAGTGCAGCGTGGTGTGGTTTATGTAATGCGGCAGCAGTGAGAGAAGCCATGCAACTGCGTTTGTGGCAGATTGGCCAACGGCAGATGGGTTTGTTCGTGAATCTGATAAGCTATACGTGTAAACGAAAACGATCATTGCAGTTGCTATTGACGTGACGCAAATGTGCATCGTAATGAGATGTAGGTTTTTTTTAATGCTTTCTTATGGAGCAGACTTGGCTGTTAATGGAAATCCTAGTTAAATTTGAATTTGAATTTATTTGGAAAACTGAAGTACAGTAAAAATTTGGCCGGATAAATGATAAATGAATTTATGGTATAATCCACCTGCATTTTTATTATTTTTAACATTATATTTACAGCAATACAGAAAGGCCTGGAGTAAAAAATAGATATAAATATATTACATTTACTGTTTTTAATATTTTGACCATTTTTAATGGTAATATCATAAAACAAACAAACAAATGCAAAAAAAGGGTTTTTGTTGTTTATTATTTTCTTTTTCATACTTCATACTACTTTTTATTATTATTACTATTATAATCTGTTATGATTTTCCCGAATAAAAAATAACTCAAATTTCGTTAGCAGTTCATTTTAGTTTTGAATATTAAATTAAACAAAATAATAACGAAAGTATTAGAATAGTCATGTTGTGGTTCATGTAAAAAAAATAATTTCATTTGAAGGAGTTCAATAATTCCTAGTAATTCAAAGTAATTCCTAGGCAAAGAAATGAGGAAAACGAAGGAAACTTGTCTAGTTAATAATTATTAATATATTATTTTTTTTAATTATTAATATTATATGATATATCAATATTATTATTATTATCGTTCAATATTGCATAGTTTGGTTTAAATTGGTTTAATTATTAAAACTAATTCGAATATCATAGAATTTTTTTAGATATCCATCCAGCATTTTGTTCTGAAATCATTTACCTTACAAATAATTATCTGTTTTTTCCAATGCGTACGATGCTCCCGTTTTCGAAATTTCATCTTTTAATATAGTGGTGCATCTTGTCTACCAGAGTCACTATTTGTCGATAATAATAATCAATTTTTCTAAAATTTTAAACCTAATCCTAGGTTGCATCTTCCACCTCTTAAAAGTTCTGTCTTTTTCAATCTGGATTTTTGTTAAAATATTACACGTAATAAACTTTATACTGCGAACATAGATGAAGAATAAAGGACATAAAATGTGCTTGTTCAAACACCAATATTTTACATGTCGACGACTTTTTTTCCATATTAGATGGTGATCAGTTTGACATTAGGCGCTTGTGCGTTTATATGTTAGATCTGTTTGAAGGAAATTATGAAACCTCGGTGATACTTCTCCTTTGCCAATCATATTGCTCTCACAGTCTTACTGCATTCGAATGAAAACCTTCGCGTGTGATAACACTGTGCATGGCGCAGGGAGTTTTGCTTTTATTTTTCCTTCCTTTTGATGATTGCATCGGTGCAGCATCCGTTACGCTCATAATTTGCATCGTGTGTCCCACCATGCCATGTCGCATCAGTCTTTTATTTTGTGTTTTTTTTCGGACTCGGCGCCTTTATCACTGCCACACCGCATGCCGTGCAGGTTAGGTGCAAATTATATACCTGGATGCAGGCAGGCAGCCAGATCCCAGAAAGTCGTTTCGTCGGATCGTTAGGAGCTAAAAAGTCAGGGCTATAATTACGAGGACACCATCTATCATCATTCGTAAGGTGGTTGTTTTTTGTAGTTTTATTTCTTGCTCGTTGCTGTTTCGCTCGGTATCCCCGGGTTACAGACGGTTACGCGCTTTTCCCGGTGTGGATTCTTGTTGACAGAAGCGACAGAAAGCAAATCTCGGCCCATCCCTGTCGGGCAGGCCTTAGGACGCGGGGTGCATTGCAACGAACTCTTACTCGCTCTGTAACCACAATCGTTTGCGTACCGAGCAACTGTGAAGGGGTTCCCATTTTGCTCAGGGCGTATAATTGATGGTTCATTTAGTCGCTGACGCATTATGAACGGGCTAGGCGGGAGAAAAGGGACGGACAGTAGATAATCCCGGGCGATAAAAAAAATCACTGATCACTGATGGAAAGAGAGCAGGAAAATCGATCATGACTGAGCCTCCGGTTTCCGCGTCCGTGCATTCCTTCGGGGAGTGGCGTGCCTCGAATCGAAGGTGTCGATTTGACTGAAACGTTATGCAAAAACCGTCTATGGACGACTGACACACTGACCGGGTGAGTGACATTAGTTTGTTGGAACAGAAAATACGATCGACTGCTCTTATAATGTGGGTTAAAGTTACATATTTCATTTTCGTACGGAGGATATTGTGCGTTTACAACTAGGTGGATTACATATGGTTGAAGTGACGACTATGTGATGGGAATCTAATATAATTCCTTTTCTTGCATATACAGTGATGTACCGTAAAGTATATTTAAAACTTCCTTGGTATTTTTCATTTGACATGCGTTATGAAAACAAGAATTTTAACCTAAGTGGAATCTTTTCCTCTAAAAGACTTCGTTTTTTCTTCTTTATCCGCATAACAAACCCTAACAAGTCAAGGCCTGCCATTTCTGGTTTTCTGTGAGTTTATTTATTCGTAGCAGAAGAGTAAGTCGTGCGTGGAATTGGGATTTTGATCCGGTTTTCTCATGTGAAGACCGGCGCCGTTATCATCATGCCATCGGGTCATCCCTAGAGAAACTAACTCGAACAAATCTAACGCTAAGGTGATTACTACTTTCAGTTTTTCATCATGTTTTAGTGTAAAATCCTGGAAAAATGTGTAAGATCAAACCTTCTGTAAGATTGACAGGAATTACTAAATAATTAATTAACCGATTTATTAATTGTGCCCTTTGGAAAAAAGGACATTCAACATTTTTTTTCGTTAAAAATAGATGTAAGAAATAGCGAGACGGATGGTGGTGTATTGGTAGCGACGCCTGTCTTTATATGATAGGGCAGGCCCAAAATCCCATCCGGGTCAATCTCCCATAGGGCTGACTATCCGGCTACGTGATATAACAAAGTCTAGTAAGCCAGAAATGGCAAGCATGACCTCGAAGGTCGTTACACCAAAAAGAGAGAGAAAGAGAGAGAGAGAATGAGAGTGTGTGTGTGAGAGAGAGAGAGATCTGCTTCTACCACATTTCATCAATAATATTTTGTTACATAAATTTTGTATATTGTTTTTTAATTTAACACTTTAAATTTAACTTTCAAATAGTATAGCATGGTTGGTGGCCTTCGGTAAGATGCTGTTCTTAGCCATTTCAACATAATTTTAGCACCAGAACGTTCAGTCGTTTCTTCTAGGATATTCCCTTCTGATTAGATACGGTTGATATCTACTGAATTCGTTTCAAAGTTCATTTGTTCAGTAATTTGTTAGTTGTTTGGCTGATTGCTCAACCTACTGGGAGAATGAAAAGATCACTTAGACCTCGATGCTCATATTTGGATTCTGTTGCACTTTACGCTAACATCAGTTAGCATGTTGATTAAGCAGACCCAGACTACTGTTTGGAACTCTGATAGTAGCACAGGATAAGTAATAGCAGTGAACTCTTTTCTTAAATGGTTAACATCAGTCTTATTTATAGAGAATGCGTTATTTCTTATGTTTCGAGTGACTCCCAGTTACTGTAGCTTAAAACCACTTGCCACTTGCGTCGGATGCTTCTATTATGTCTGTGTTGTCTAAACTAAAATTGTCCTTTTCTCCAAGGCCTGATGGTATACCATCTTGTGTCATCAAAAATTGTTGTTCTGTGTTCTCTCCTATCCTAGCAGCACTTTTCAACAAATCGCTCACCCAAGGTTATTTTCCTAAACTGTGGAAGACAGCATTTCTTATACCAATATTTAAAAAAGGCAATCGATCCGACATATCCAACCACAGAGGAATTTCCATCCAAAGTGCATGTGCTAAAGTATTCGAGTCTTTTGTCTACTCCTCAATACAACCTTGTGTTTCGTCAATTATATCCCAACATCAACATGGTTTCATGCCAAAACGTTCAACTTCGTCCAATCTTATGTGTTTCATATCCTTCCTTTTTTCACACCTTGTTGCTGGTAGGCAAGTTGATACAATTTATATAGATTTCCGAGCAGCTTTCGATAGCATACCACATAAACTGTTAACGTCAAAACTAGCCAAACTTGGATTTAAAGATCCTATGCTAAGGTGGATCTCATCCTTTCTATCTAATCGTAAATATAGTGTTCGCGTTGGTAGCTCTCTGTCCTGTGAATTTACTGGTCTGTCTGGTGTTCCCCAAGGAAGCGTCCTTAGTCCTCTGTTATTTATCTTATTTATAAATGACTGTATTAATGTTTTACCCCATAACGGACACTTGCTATATGCCGACGATATTAAAATATTTCTTCCTGTGTCTTCGACAAATGATGTATGTCTGCTTCAATCCTACCTTGACTCTTTCTGTTCATGGTGTGTGGCTAATGGGCTTGAACTTTGCGCGCAAAAATGCTATTCTGTATCCTTTGGACGTCACAACGCTAGTAAAACAACCACTAACTATTCACTTCTCAACTCTACCATACAACGAGTGTCTCTTGTAAAAGACCTCGGCGTATGGCTTGATGAGTCATTGTCCTTTAAGGTACATATAGACAGTGTGGTGGCTAAAGCTCGCAAAGTTCTAGGGCTTGTATGTCGGCTCTCAACGGATATTCGTGACCCTCTCTGTCTAAAGGCGCTGTATTGCTGCTGGATTAGATCTACTATTACATATGCCTGTGAGATCTGGGCTCCTGCCGGTGTCACCGCTCTTCAAAGAATAGTTAACATAGAAAAAAAGTTTACTAGAATTGCAATCGGATCATTGATTCGACACTCCAATGTTCCGATGCCTTCCTACGCCGTTCGTTGCAGAATGCTGGGAATTGTAAATCTAAAATCACTCCTCTCACATACGCAAGCCTTTTTCATCGCTAAGATTCTCCTCAATAATATTGATGCCCCATCCTTACTATCCAAGCTTAACCTATATGTTCCTTGTCGTCGACTCTGTTCCCGTCCTCCTTTTTTTTATCATTTCGATTATAACATCTCGGTATCTACTTTTCGAACTCGACTAATGAATGACTCCTTGTAATCCTATATGTTTAGTCTGTTTCCTCCTCCTCCTCTGACATGTTATTAGATTTAAGATTAGACTATAAGATTACTTTTGTTAAGCCTTATGGGCGGACAAATTATTTTTCCATAAATAAATAAATAAATAAAAAATAAAACCAACCCTCAAGCTAAAAAGTTAGAATACCATTGCCCTTGACAACGAGATCTATGGTAACCATCCAAATCGCGATCTACATCGGTAGCGTACAGATTCCAAAGTCTGTTAAAACATTTGCAAAGTTATCTCAGAAAGTCAAGACTTAGCTCGGGGTCTATTCAGCTCGAAGCAAAGAAGAAAGTTGGATCTCTAATCTTCAAGTCTAAACGTTTAACGCAACCGTTTTCGACATGCGCAGTAATTTAAGATACGTGGATCAAACTGGACATTATAGCGGTCCGCCATAATAGAACTTTACTTATGTGAAATCTTTGTGTCTTCATACCTTTCGTTTTATATTGTGCAAAATAGTCCGGAAGAGGGATCTGTCCCTAGGATTGTAATCATGTCCACAACAAAAATATCTTGATTTTTTTTAAATTGAAAATACCCCATTTAGATCATTACTTTGGAAAATGGTCCATTCCATGTCGAATTCTATATTACACGTGTTAGCGGAATGTAAAATTATGCCCATTCACCTACTGGTATTCCAAAGGCGATCTAGCTTACCTTTCGATAAATGCTCCCCGTACGCACGGTAGGGACAATCCGGAAATATTTCACAAGCCCGGTGTCAACGATTCGTGATAAAGGAAAACGAACTACTAACGGATATTTGCAACGACCAAGCCATGCGACAGCACGGTGGCAGTGGGTGCACTGTACAACTGCGTTTAATTAATAAAACCCATTTGATCCAATTTAAAATTTATTTCCACCTTGTGACACGCCACCGTGGTGCGATTGGGCGGCTGGCCATCTAACACATCCGACTGGACGAACCGTTGGACGCCACACCGTTACCAATCGCACCCTGTTGCGAGTGCGTGTTTTATAATCGCACGCAAAAGGGACCGGGAACCTACCACGCTACGTGCGAATCGCGATAATGTCATGCACGAGACCCCCTGGAGCGATCCAGAAACGCTTCCCGGCACGTAGAAGACGGACGCGTCTGCGCACCGAAGAGCAGGGCAGGTTTCTGGGCTCGGGCAGTACACGCTTTTGGTGCTGCGCTGCAAATCCGATTGCATGCGATAGGCATTAGCGACCCACAGGAAGCTTACGCTGCCGCTGTGCGAACGGGCACGAAAATGGAAAACACAAAATTGAACAAAAAAAAAAGCGGAAGATTGAAACTATTTCAGATAACATTTGACAAATGAAGAAATATAATCATAATATGCGCACTAGATAAGAGCGCCCGGTCCTGCCGTGCTGGTGCGTGAGATTGCGCTGGGAGACAAATATTCTCAAAACCGCCCGTGCACAGCCGAAACGGTGGCAGGGAGCGTACGCGTGCGTTAGATAATGTACCTTCGAGATATTTCAATTAAAGCACGAAGCACTCGGTACCGATTTCCTGCGTTTTGGATGGGGTTTGCAGCTTTTTGTGTGTCACTATACTGGGCAGGTTTGAATGGATGTCGGGAACGAAACAGTGCGCATTCGTTATATGTTTGTCGCTGTTGGCGCGTCCCATTTACGTCATAATCCGTCGAACAGTTTACTGCTATGTAGCTACAATCTGAGACTAATGGAATTAAGTTAGAGCGTTATATTTTCGTAACGATAATTGCTAACTCTTTGGTAGTTAATTTTGGAGCAGATAGAATAGGTCGAAAAAGCTCCATGCTTCACCAACTTCTGAACAAAGCTACTCGATCAGTCTTTCCAATTCCTTTGCTAAATTTAAGCAATCACTCTACTGTATTTTGTTTTAGGCCTTTTCATTGGACCACAACCAACTACTGAAGACTTTCTTCCATGGGCGCATCGTCTACTACGCCTGGTGTTTCAAGGAATCTGAGCACCAATAATACCTCAAGAACCTCACCAATGTAATGGCAGGAATAAGTCTGATTGGGCCTTCGTCATCAAGGATGACCCCAAAAAGATTATTTCAGCAGTAGATCCAAAAGACACAAATGCGGTAAACAAGTTATCTAGTCTGCACACTCTTGGGGTTGCTTTTTGGTAAAAGTTTTATTATACATGAAACGCACTTTACACTGAACTTTAACTTATACATAGATAAAATACTTAATGCTAACAAAATGCCATACTAACGTAACGCGGTAACGTACATATAACGTACTCTGACACGTCTGGCAGTCCTATATGCCCGCCTGTCTTGGACGGTACGGGTGGAGTAGATCAGAGCGTGTGAAGAAGCAGAGTTAATCTCGAACTAACTGAGCTGTTTCGTGAAGCAGACATCCGGACGATGGCCAAGTGATGAAGATGCCGGACTCATGCCCTGACAGGAAGATGCCTGTCCGACAAGAAACTTAGGGGAGCGCAACACTGGATCAAGTGAAGCAGCCTGTCGGTTACTCTGAGAATGAGACATGTCGGCTACTCATGTTGGCAAAATTAGCTTTACTACGAGTAGATCAAGAAAGAGAAGAAGCAGTAGAAGGACACTAGACCAGGATCAGCATCATATGAAGTATCGGTCCATAGTGCGACAACCAATAGTTGAGGCCCCGTTTTGCCTTCAAGGAGCTCGATCAGCCACTGCTTTCGCCTATTAAATTTGGCGTCAGTCACAAAATTTGCTAATATTTGTCCGTGTTGTCGATGTAGTTGCTGCTGTTGTTGTAGCGATAAACGCTTCACGTGGCAACACAGGTGAATACTACTGATGTCCAAGAATACTGAGTTTTAAAATCAAAAGGGAAAGTGGGTATCCAAGCAATCTGATCCAATATCCAATATCCAGCTCCTGAATGCACTTGCAGATTTAACGTAAAACGTGAACCTTAAAAAGAGATTAGAAATGGTTCCAAGAAATGGTCCCAAAACAGATTCCGATTGACAGATTCGGATTAAGGTGACAGGTTCAACTACTTGAAACCCCTGAGCGGTATGACAGTTGAGACCCTTGCCGCTCGCAGTACGCTCGCCGATCTTCAGGGATTTACTTACCTCACATGAGAAGAGGCGACTACACACACTTTTATTCTTTAGCTTTTATTCTTGCCGTAGTATCCGCCAATGGTTGTTGGTAAGTTTGTCACTTGAAGTTCGTGACCCTAAATAACCGCTTAGTCTGAATATTTGTAGATCCATCTCTGCGTAGCAACACTTTTGTACGGACGATAAACGTAAACAATTCTGCATCTAACTGTCAAATAAGTTCCCAAGGCTTCTTGTCATTTTACAATGATTGCATCGACCTGTATCGTATACTGACTTTGTTGAATAGTTTCAATAGCGTTCTTAGCCAGGTTCGACAGGAAGATGCATAGGAGGATTTTTAACACCGTATTTGTGGAAGGACTATAGAGATATTGATGCGTGAGCCAGTTAGGTAGGAATTTTAAATTGGCAGACGACGGCGATTGACTGTGAGCGGTCTAACGAAATCCCGTAGCACGCCGAGATTGCGCAGCATTTGGTAGCGCCTGAAAAGTAAGTAAGTATATGAATAACTTGAAATAGCGTATTTATAGTATATGATTCGCACAGATTTACCAAAAGTTAGAATAAAGGAAAATGTATTTTTTTGTGGTAATACTCCGCAATCAAATAGTTTGGACAACAAACATTTCGATAACCAATTACAATTGGTGCTGAAAGAGTGTGAAAAAGAGTAATATTGTAAAGTTACTATTATAACAAAATGTGAGCGAAATGCATTTACTGAATGTTTACTAAATGTTTGAGGCATATGATTACGCTTGTAAATTAAATAAAACCCAAAATAAATACGCTGTAATCCCACAAGCTTTCGTTACTCATAGTCGCAGAATAACGCAAAATCGTTGAGCACATGTTTGCCTTTTACAAACTGCCGCCATCATCTCTGGCTAGGGGTAGGTGTTTTGCCGCTTATTTCCTTTCCGAGCTGCTTGTTACCAATAGCTCTTTCCTCTTTCTCCGTCTTATTAATGTTTATGCTTCCGAACTGTCCAAACAAACAAACGACCGACACATTCGTGCCATTCCCGGTGTGACGGTCTGAACTGATTGCGTTTTGCTCCGCAAGATAACCATCGGCACTGTGGCGATCGTGAAAGTTTAACCGGACCAAGCGATATTAATGGAAGATGGCCATATGTATGAGCGGCATTCTAGTGACTGATTGTAATCCTTTATATCTGACTGATTTTGATAGGAACTCCTTGTTCGGGAAAGGAATAATAGTTGCTGTTTTATCAAAAAAAAAAAATTTGCTCTCTCTATGACTGGGTACAGTTAATCAGGCGACCCTTGACGGCAAGCTTAAATGAAAGCGAAAAGTGAAATGTGTTTGTTTCGTAATGTTTTTATGCACAAGCTTTGTCGTTCTCATTTATACTCGTGTTTTAAATAACTGCATAGAGCAACGAAACTTATTAAACGGAAGGATTTTCAATTACTTAAAATAATAATTGAATCAGTTAAACAATTGATAGAAAGAATCAATGGTATCTCAGCATGAGCTCTGGCCGTAACACAAACATTTGCAGTCTTAATGCGTGTTTTCCCCAAAAGAGGCTAGTCAGTGTCGCCCTTTCTCCCACACGGAAATGGACACAAATTAACTCAACTAATTGCCTGTCGTAAATAAGGGTATCGATATACGCGAACCGAGTCGTAAAACGGAACCGTGCAAAGCCGTCCCAAAATAATAACCATAAAGTTTGCTGCCAGTTTCAATTCGTGCCCCATCAAATGTGAAGTTTTGGTACACCGGGAACTCTTATGCATGGTCAAGTGAATCACACGGTTTTACGCGCGAGCTATGGTTTTCGTTTTTCTGATCCTCGTCACTCGTCACTGAAAAAAGAATCCAGTCTGTTAGTCAAGACGAAGTGAAGTCCAAATCATTTGGAGAAATAATACTGTCCACCTACACTGACATTTGCCGGCCGGTTGGAGAGCCAGTCCTATGCCACAATCGTCATAAATTAACTCAAAAATCCATCAGTTCCTTATTGAAGAGCGGAAACGAGGGAAACCAACGGCGTAGCAAAAGGTTGCCAATAAACGGCGCAGAGAGAGAGAGAGAGGGGAAAACATCAACGACCGAGAGTTCGTGCCCTTTGAAATGCGCACAAAGTGTAGGCATTAGGACGGTGTCATATCCGATCGATTGATGGGAGGAAAGAAAGTTAATGCCGTACGGAACATGGCTGGGCATGACCTTTCCACGGCCGAACATGAAGCATTGCTTTGTTGTGATACTTCCCCAAAGATGTAAGTGTTGAAGCTGTAATGTACTTGTGATAATGAAATAATGAATTTCGTAACGATGTAAAGGAGGAGTTTCGTAAGGTCTCTTTATGTCGCTATCAGCAACTTTAGACTTGACTAAAAGGGGCAGGGTTCATTAATTGCGCTTCGTAATTTAATTGTTAACCAGAAGCTCCATGCTGACCTTAAGTATAGCTATTATTCAATGGCAAACGACCAGTCTTCTCTTGGATCTGATGATAGTTGGAGATCCTTATATCAAAAGCCAACTCGTTGGTAAAGGGGACTTCTTTTATTGGGCTGCTATCGGGTTTCTCTTATCGGGCTCTTATTGGGATGCTATCGAGCTGCTTTTATAGGGCTCCTATTGGGCAGCTGTCGGGCTCTGTTCTAGAGCGAAGGAGGAAGGGGGAGGTTCTCATTCAGGAGGCCCTTTGTGGTTACCTTTAGAGCGCCTCTAAAATGCGTAAAATCGTCGCTTTTGGTGTCATCATAATTCTTATACTCATACATAACAGTTCTTTGGAGCACTCCACACGACGGCCGAGGCGTCTAAGATGTTGCAATCAATTTCTACATTAGGATATTATGGATACATTAGGATATTCAATAATAACTTTGGAACTTAACTTCAATTAACTTCATAAACTTTGGAGCGTAACTTCAATTCAATGACGACTTTGGAATAATAAGAACATTTGGACCCATTTTCTGTAAATATGATGAAGTAAGCGGCTAGTACGACCAGCCTATGAGGTACAGGCAGTCCCCGAGATACGCTATTATAGCGGACCGCTATAACCCGGGAAAAATCCGCGTAACTCGATTTTCCGCGTAAGTCGAATCCTGGTGCAATTTCGTTTATACCTCAAAGTCACAGAGTCGACTTCCTCCTCTGCATTTAATTAAGGCAGCGAATCAGGCGAGTTTTAGAAAGATTACATAACAATATGTTTAAAACAAATGTTTTAAGTGACAAAAAAGATATTTTCGACCAATTTTTCACCATTTTACTTAAATTTTGTGCTATAAACAAGCTCAGCTGTCAAATTTCCAAAAACCGCGTATCTCCGAATCCGCGTATAAGAGGATCCGCGTATCTTGGGGACTGCCTGTATACGATTAACGTAATAAACTCGCATTTAGAATGTAACTGAACAATCCACTCTGTTTAGTCTTTATAGGTCGTCCATTTGGACAGAGGAGGTATGGTAGGCTGAAATTGAGATGTAGTCGTTTATGTGGCCATGATGGTCCGTTCAGCTGGGACGCCGGAATTAGAACTCAACCCATAGCAGTTTATAGAGCTCTTGTAATAGACCAAGACAGCAACAAGTAACCGCGTCGCCTGATCAAAAGTAAGAAAGCTATAGCGAATTAGGTAGTGTTGAAAATTACTAATATTAATAGATACAAAATTCAGTAATGTCAGTAATAAAATTAGTACAGACAGTTCCCGAGATACGCTATGATAGCAGTCCGCTATAACCAGGGAAAAACTCAAATTTCCGCATAAGTCGAATCCTGGGGCAATTTTGTTTATACTTCAAAGTCACATCCTTCTCTGAATCTAATTAATTCGCCGAATAGAGCGATTTTTATATTGTTTTAGTATTAGTTTATTTTGAAATAAGCTAGAAAGACATTTTTTATGACCAAAACAGGATTTTAGACCAATTTTTCTCCTTTTTGCTTAGGTTTTGTCCTATAAACTAGCTCATCTGTCAAATTTCCAAAAACCGCGTATGTTCGAATCCGCATATAAGAGAAACCGCGTATTTTGGGGACTATCTGTATAACAATACTATATTTTCCCAGATAAAAAGCAGGTAAAGTGTCTAAAGCAAACTCTGTTATCGTTGGATTAAAAATAAATTGCTTTGTATTTGAAAATAGATTAAAAAACACGAACAGAAAAAGAGAATTTGGGCAAATTGATATTTGAACTTCCAGTTCGTTGAGCTTATTCGAACCACACTATTTACTTTGATTAATAATAATTTACAAATCATCAATTAGATTGTTAAACGAGCGAACTTTTGAATGGATTGTATTCTCAAATTATTGACCACAAGGTCTTATGGAAAGTTCTATTAGATTAATTAGTTGTTGATTTTGCAAACATAAATCTTCTAACACCCGGATCATTAAACACCAGACAAAGTGGAAATATTTAATTCAAAAACATCAAAAATTCTCATTAATTAGAACTTTAGAAGGTAATTTAACAGGCACCCATAACAGTACCATAAATTTTAACAAAATTCTGTATTTATTCATCAGACATTTTTTGTCCGCACTTCAATTAAGCACAACCACTGCACTGTAAGTTAAGCCAAGAATAAAAATAAAACAATTTCACACCCCCAATTAATTCAATTCGCTCTGCTATATGCACACTGGAGGCGAAAAACAATTTACCAGTAACGAGCAAAAACATCAAAATTCAGACAAATAACAACTGTTCTGTTTTCAAACCGGGTGCAATTCGTGACGGATCACTTACCTGCAGTACGGAGCGAATTCCACTTCCTGTGCAATTGAGCTAGAGCTGAAGTGTGTCCGTAACGATCGAAATCGTGATTGATTTGAGTGTTTCTCAGATCAGGAAACCACTGAACTTGATATTGGATGGGTTTACGAGGCTTGGACTCGCACTGTACAGTACGGCTGGAGGCATACGACCTCTTTAGTTTTTGGCGCAGCGGGCAGTATCCGATCGCAATGTGTCGTGTGGTGCAGTCACTTACGCGATTTTAATGCTCAGTGACGCCCGGAACGTGGCCCGAATGGTTTTGCTGGATGCTGGTGATGTTGTTCGATCGGTGTTTAACATACATCGTGATCAAACGATACCGAGCGTGGCCTGCTACCGGCACGGACTCATTCTTCGGAATTTCCAGCTAATGCAGGCAATCAGCGATGGATCGGCTCGGGGGCTCGTGTGTTGCAACCGGGCTCACCACTTACGACCTTTAGGGTCGTCGAGTGGCCCTTTTTTGGCCCCTGGCCAATGTTTAGCATGACTGCAGAAGTACTTCCATTAAAGGGTCCTGCACACGTCGCACAAGCAGCAGCGAAAAGATAAGTGTGAAGCATGTTTTACGAAGGTGTTCGTAAATGATTTAATTATCGCTGGTGGTGAAGCTAAATGAGATACACACCGCCCAAGCTTAGCTAATTTGCTTAATTCATTTTGTTTGACTTCTTTATCAAGAGCACAAGAAAAAGACATTGCCACAATAATGTATGCATTTGAGTGGATTGCAAGCGCTACATACCAGTGCTTCGCCTCATTGCACCAGACCCCACCTAACAGCGCTTAATGAAGCCCGAAAATTGTCGAACACACAAATGCCGCCCGCCGTGTATTGCACGCATCGTGACCTAGTGGGATATTGGCGTCGGACCGTGCGACACATCGGTACCGATTTGCAAATATGATTTATAGCGCAATAGAGCCATCGCCTTTCGTAGCCTAAAGAATGGGTGCAACATGGACGGTTTGTGCGTGCGTCGCCAATGGTTTGCATTCGCATTCTGGCCATATTCGACGCGTAGGTGTATCGAATTTCTTTTGCGCGACCAAGCTGCGATCGTTTGAGCGCCGTCGACGTTGGCGACAGACAGACCTCGGGGCTGGGCTAAGAGTCGTAAATTTTGTGCGAAAATTGCTTTCAAAGTGTGATTTAAAATTCCACCAACGGTTCGGTCACGCGTGAGGGATGTTAGGCTTTTTTTTATTCGCTGGAATAGCCTTGGGTGGTAATGGCGCTCCTATCGGGACTTATCGTTGTAGTGGTTGTATGACTGATTCCTACTAGGGAGGTTACTTAGAACTAAGAGAGCTTGATTTTCGCGTAGCATGTTCGTAGAACCATGTGAAGATGAACTAATTTTAAGTCATTTGTCCGTGCGTTAAGGAATGCATCGATGGTCCAAGATTCTGGCAAATTAAGGATTTCTTCGTCCTTCGTGAGTACACTTGTGATAATTTCGACACTTTAACACTTGCAACTATACCAAAATAAAACACACTATTAAAACACACTATTTTGTGCTTCAACCATTATGGCTTCGATCCGATTTTCATAAAGCGCTATGCATGAATAACAAACGCAAATACCGAAAACTCAGCAATGTCCGGTAATAAAAGACGATTGTTATTGCCTTTAGTAGAGCTGCTGGATAGCTGTCATCCCTGATAGTTATTCTTCGAGAGAAACGCATCAAAGATAGCCCATCAACAAAGGCATCAGAATAGCACTACCTTTTACTCGAAGGACATCCATATAATCAGTGCTTTTTATTCATTATTACATTTATGATGGCTCTTTGCCGTATATTGCGATATATTGGCGGAGATTTCCCCAAAACCAATGTAAATTTGTAAAAGTTAACAATATTTTCAGCATATTCGTGAATGTTTTTTGTTGAGTTTTCTGTCAGTTTTAGCCTTAAGAAACAGATGATTTTCCTAATGAAATCTTAAGAAATTTGGATAATGTTGCAGCATGTTTGAAAAAGTTCAATATTTGAGCCATTTTAACATAGAATGAGGCCGTTTGCGTTTTAAACTATCCGTAGTTACCAGATAATGTTTCGTATTATTAGAAATATCTTAGTTGCATGTAGTTTGTCGGAAGGGCATTTTTTCCACTACCACCCCTAAAAATTACTTTAGGTAAAATTTTACTCCAATTGTCGATATAAACCTAGAAATTTCAATTACGAATGTGCTTCGTAAGGTGAAAGGAAGTTTCGGATCCTTGAATACTAATTATTTACGATATGATATGAGGAATACGAATTCTAAAAAAAAAAACAAATATATAGAATTCGGCTAAAATTTGAGTAGCGTGAATTTTTCTGGCACGGATTACTCGCGTATCTCGAGGAAATGTTGACAATGACAATGAACAATTACGAAGAGTAACTGCTCTAAAGCGCTACCTTGCGGCAATTCCATTGTGTTTATGGTAATACTGTAGAAACAAAACGTAGCAATATTTACGTTTATTGATCGAAAAACATAAAAGTTTTAATCGATTGAGTAGTGTCCTTGGCCACTCAGTAATTGGTAAGTATTGCCAGTTTTAAAATAAAATTCTTTAATTTTAATTTTAGTTTTAAAATAAAATTTTAAAATAAAATTCTTCTTGCTGTATAGCTGAGCAAGGTTCGTCGTCTCATGCCGCATACAGTCTAGTGTTAATGCGAGCCAAGTCGATTCGCTGTCGTGTTGGTATTTTGCGGCTTTAAAGCACTTTAAACATCGGAAGCACAGTTGTACCAGCCAACGGTGACAGACGCGTTAAAACTGATGCGTGGGGTATATTAGTTAATGGGTTTTTTTTATTCCTAATGAAAATGCGTCGCACCACAACATTGCGTGCTACGTGCGCACGGATGTGGCAGCAAATGAAACGAGGGCAAAGGCGAAAGAGTGAAGAAATTATTAAAAATACACACGCGCGAACGATTGATGGCGAGCAGGAAAAACAAACTCACCGGTTAAAAACAGCTCCCGACATGCGTAGCCAAGGCGGCAGCCGAACGGGTCAGCTCACCAGCGGTGGTACCCGTGAGGGAATAAGACCGTGCAGTAATAATAAGCAACGGAACGATTTCTTTAGGAAATGAGTCAATTTAGACCCGCATTTAGGTCTCGTTCGTTGGTCCTCTCCGTCCATCGGCCGTCCAGTCCGGCATGCACAGATTGTTGGTTGATGTAATCGTGGATCATGCGCTGATCGATCGACGCCCATGCCCGTGGCACCGGGAAGAGAGTTTTCATCTCTGGTGTGGATCGGTGACGAAATCGGTAGCACGGTAGCCAGGGCTCGGTAACGGCCGGTCAGAAGGCAGGAAATAGTGTAGAATTAGTTCGTAATTTGCATTCAATTGATTGTGAAACTGGGTGGACCGAGAGGTTACATCAAAATCTCGCACCTTTTCCTGTGTTACATGCGTCAGATACGATTAAGGGCGTTGGAAAAGCCGACACCGACGCCAATCCCGACACCATGTAAAGGAGTTGTTTAAAAAAAATCCTTTTTTTATAGTTTATAAGGGAATTTCCGATTGAAATATCGAGTGATAAAATGAAAAACTTCCCGTACTTCTTTTGAACTTTGGTTGTAATGAAGTACCAGAAAAACAAACTACTCCAAACCTATTCAAATCGAACGAAAATCGATAATCCGCTCAACGTAACGATTGATCGTGTGGCGCCAGCTCCCTTGCCTCACCACCTCTCGGCCGGATTAGATGCGACTCGCGCATAAATCATAATTACTGTCCATTTGGAAGAGTTCCCAACTCAACAAGCGGCACCGTGCGTCGTCTACAACATCGGTCGATCTCCCGTTTCTGCGATCGCGTTCTACGCATTGGCATTGGCTTTTGGTTATCCTCTCCTTTACCAAGGGCTGGCATGTACGACTGCTAGTGAGTGGATATTTTTCGGTTCACTTTCCAACCGATACACACCAGCAATGCCACACGATGTTTGCCCGATAGATAAAACAAGGGAGCGGTTAGTGTTAGCCTTTTTTTTGTGTGTGCTGCTTTAACGGGAAGGACAGGTCACTCGTGCGAGGTGAATGGGCGCCCAACTCCTCCATACGAAGATCCGTAACTTTTACGTGCCCGTTTAGATCGGACACCAATCGAATCGGTTTACTTTTTGTGCGACCCCATTCCGATCGGGGCGCTAATGCGTTCGGTGTTTTGGTGCCGCGCTGGAAGCAGAGTCGCTGACTAATTGCAAGCCTGTGTTTAATTGCAGCCGTTTGCCGGCTGTACCGTGCAGCTTAGCTGTAAAGATATCGGCGCTGCCCTTAGCTGCAAACGCGAAGGAATCGAAATCCTGATTTATTTTCACGAATCATTTGATTAAAATCAATCAGTGGCTATTAAAATACACCGTAATGGAATAATGTGCATTGGCTTTATCGAACGCACCCTGCATCAGTTGACCTGGCCAAAGCAGTACTAATCTATGGTTTTGCAGGTCAGTAAGATCGCACGCGGGCTATGGATTTCCTCCTGTAACGGTGAACGCCAACAGTTTTTCTTTCATCCTTGAGTGGGAAGATTGATACATATGATAGAGCTAGTTAAGTATTTTCTACGATAATGCGGTGCCATTTATTTAATGGCCGCTGTGCGCCGTTGTGATTCTAATTGATGCTAAATATGATATTAGTTTGTTGTTGCATAATTAATCCAATTTAAACGATGTCGAAACTAAAACAAACAAGCATATTAAAGGGACACTGGGCGTGATAAAGCAGGTTGTTATTTTAGATCAAGGAGCACAATATTTTATAATATTTTTCTATTTTGCTTGTTATTTATTTCAGTATAGCGGTCTGACCATGCATATGTCTCATTACTTGCATAGATGTATTAAAATTACACAGGCAAATCAGGGGCATACGACGCAGATATAATTGTTCTTTAAACATACACGTGGACCATAAAAACTCAAACATCTGCACCTAATTTGAAAATTCGAATCTTGGGTTTCAACTCGTATTTTGTTCGAGTGCGCTCGTTACGAATATGGTAACTAAACCGCCGAGCTCATAACGGAATGCATAGGAAGACGTGTTTCAATAAGACAAAAAAGTCAACACTCCCTGTAGAAGCCGAACAGAGATTAGTTCTTAGTGTAGCGCTCTAAGTCAAGGAATCACTGTGTTGTTGAAAAGTTGGCTGGGTATGGTGGTTTTGAAGGTAGGTGTTGGATAGTATATCTGATGATCTTTCGCTGTGTTGTGTGTCTCCGATGCTTAGAGAGCACCAAACAGGACTGCAATTTCAAACTCCACCATACAATAGCTCAGAAAATAAATTTCATGCTGGTCGTGTCCAGAAATTCATCACCTGGATAGTAAGATTATCCTTCACAATATTACAAAAATCAGATTAGACTTGGAGCCTGACTCCTTCACATTAGGATTCAAGACTAGTGTTGGAAAAATCAGATTCAGATTAATGAATCTGAATAAATCTTTGGAATTTATAAATCCATTCACAGATTTACAGATAAATCTACTAAAGATTCACAAATCATCAAGGATTTTTTGTGAAGAACTAATTCTTAGTTTTGGAAATTGTAAGTATTTTAAAAACAAAGCCGATAAATTGTATTGTGTATTATGTAATTAATAAATATATTGTTGAATTAAATTATCCAGGACTGATACTTGCAAAACAAATTTCCAAATTACAATTGTTCAATCTGTACTGTTCGATAAAAGTTGAACAACTTATTTTATTTGTACAAAAATACATATTTCAGAGGAAAAAAAAATCTGAAGAAATGCAGAAAATCTTTGAAGATTCATGAATCTTTTAAGACTCAATTTCTGATTTGAAAGACTCCTCGTTATAGACTCACATGAATGATTCTTCGCAAAAGATTCATTAAGTACAACATTATTCGAGACCGTACAAAGTTTTCTGTGAACATTGAAAGTCGGTTAGATCGCGAATAAAGTCATTCGCGTACAAGAGATGACATGAGTAAGTCGGTAGAAGAGAAGGCTAGTCATTCATATCTTGTCTTATTCATCATGGATATTTTAGTATTATAACACATTGGCTAGGAACAATAGCATGAAAACAGCCAATAAAATATATAATCAATAAATATATAATTTCAACAACAATCGCTCGTTACTATATTGATAATTCATTATCTGCACGGTATTATGATGATCAGTCTGCATTAAGCATCTTAAACACAGAAATAGACGAATATTACGTAAAAGTTGATAGTTGATCATGGATGACATTTGATGGCAAGAACTAATTCTCACCGACATATTTACATTCATATCCTTCTCAATGAGTATCTTCGATGAGAACCAAATAAATTGCTGAACTGCTGATGTCGTAACCGCTGACAATTAATTGTGCAAAACATTGTACAAACTTCCCAGCATTCGCAAGCCAATCCGTTCTTGTTCACTCTTTACGTTCCACTCCCAAAAAGGGGATGATTCGAATTGGGATTTCGCACACTTGCCGTACATTGCACTTCAGTGCACTGTCATGATCGATTTCCCACAGAAGGGATCGATTTCCCACAGCAACGAAGCAAACTCAGAAGGCGTGAGATGGGTTGGCTCATTCAAATTCTCTCATCGCGAAACACGATCATCGATCGGTGCTCGGTGAGGTGCAGCGGCCCATAGCACCCCAAACTTTGTGATTTTGTTTAGTGTAAATGGTAATTTTCCCTATCGATCTTCCTTTGCTTCCTTTCCTCGGCATATTAGCTTGTGTGTTTCCAAGAGACGCAAATCGGAGGCCTGCCGGGAATCGGAGTAATCTTGCTGAAAGTAGGTCGCCCTTTAACCGAATGATCGAACCAGGATAAACAGCCGGGAATCGACAATGGTGTGGGGGGATGAAAGTCATTAGAAGAAATAAAAAAAAACCCTTGATGGGTTTGTTTTCTTGTTTTATACCAGCGAGCAAACAACACCACTATGAATGCCGTTTTATGTTTCTACTCCAAATCTACCGAACCGTTCCCTGCCGGTGCTCACCGCCGACCATTTGCACGCCCACAAAAGCATAAAGAGCAGAGCCGCCTAACGACGATCCGATGATGATCAGCTCTACCGTCACATCTGCATTTCTTCTCGCGGAACTTTTCTTCGCCTGCGCAAGTGACATAACCTTCGACTGCTGTAGGGAGGGCACTCGAGGGACAGGAATTTAATGTACGGCGCCGTGACGCAATCCTCATCGCAATCCTCGATCCTTCGTCGACAATCACGCGGAAGATCGAATTCCAGATCGATCCGTTGGTCAATTGAGCCAATGCACGAGTCAAAGATGTGACTAAGATGAAGCAGAGGAGACAAATCAATTGCAATTGCTGGAATGGCAGCTGGATGGACAGTTTGCCTGTGTCGTAAGAACGTGATGAAATTGTAATTTCTGGATATTCCTTGCAGAGTTCGCTATTGCGTTGATTTGTTGAATGATAATATGAAAGAAAAACTTAAAACTTCATTCTACTGATTATAACTAATAAGTTTCAGCTGAGTCCTATGGAGTATATTGATAGACAGCAATTTGTTTATCTCTATGTTGGATCTAACCGATCACTTGCATTGCGCACTTAGGCACTTTGGGATGCTCGTGCTCGTGAAGATAATATAACATTTTCTAACATATCGGTTGTCGTACAATTGGAATAAATCATGATGGTTAATGTTTATAATTTACTCCAATTTAAACTCTACAAAATCGATTAAATAAATTTTTTTGTTTAGAAATAATGTTCAAAGGCAGGTTTGAAAAATTCTTCTTCTACTACTACTGTTTGACACCGAAACGTCAAATGTCAAATGTCCAACCTAGCGATTAGAAGATGACAGATTGGAGAAAAGGAGGAGTGTAAAAAGAAGAAGAAGAGTTTTTGAGTTGAATATGAGCACGTGTCTTATTCGGTTCGCTCCAAATATCTAAGCATTTTGTAAATTGAAAAACGGAAAAATATACACAACGTAGGGTCAAAGACATTTTAAGTCTATCATTTATTTTTCGTGTACGATCACGGTACAAAACAACAACTACTACTACTATTGCTACTACTACTGCTGCTACTACTGCAACTACTATTTCTACCACTACTACTACTACTACTGCTTCTAGTACTATTACTACTACTTCATTAATTATTTTTTCTTTAGAAATTCTTCAACCTCAAATAGTCTGGGTCGGTCATTTTTGAATTTAATTTTTTTTAACGTAGCTCGATAATCCGCCCTGCGCGTGGTGTGAAACCGACGCTATTATTTAACACCTCATCGATGCACCGTTTTAACTAACATTTACAGTCGAGTAAAACCAGGATAAGCTGCCTTTGCAGCTGATGTAGATGTTCGGTAACGGATGTTATTACTTCCAAACTCAGCTTAGCAAGGATTAGATTTGTAGCCAATGCTGTGGCCGACAAATATTTTCTTGATCTTTATTATAAACTATTATTAAACTCGTAACCGAAGGAGCAGACCTTTTCACGTTGGCTGTTGGATCCAGACTGAGTTGTGCAGACTGCTAACGCTGCACGGTCTGTATGTGTGTTGTATCCGTGAATACAATCCCTTGCATTGTTTTCAGTGCAACTGCTTGCGCAGTTGCGCTTGTAAGGACGGGGAACTGTATTCCAGGAATTGCTGTCGTTGTTGGGGATTGCGACTGTTCTCTATGTGCTATTGTCCTCTCTTGTTCTCTATGTGCTGATGCGTCTGGGAGTTGTGGCCGGTTCGCCACAATACTCTCCCCTATGTTTTTAAGAACCTGAGTGGGATCCTCACGTGTCGTCCTGAGGATGTAGTGCGAGGTTCCAGTGAAGGTTTACCAGGAATATCTTGCTGTTGTTCGTTATGTACGAATGCTGCTTTAAGACGGTCGATGGATATGGATGAACTTTTTCCGTTGATGTCTACTATGAAATATTTCTTTTTTCGCCGAATGACGCGGTAGGGTCCATCGTAGGGTGGAGTTAAAGGCGGTTTGATGGCTCCGGTTCGAATAAAGACATGTGTGCAGGTTTCCAATGATTTTTGGACAAAAGGTCGCTGTGTAGAATGATGGGAGGTGGAAGTTGGCTTAAGCTTTGCCATTGTCTTTTTTAGATTTTCAACGAAATCTGTTGTTGGCTTGGTGCTGGAGTTTTCGTTGGTGGCAAAGAATTCCCCTGGTAGTCTAAGCGATGTACCGTAGGTTAATTCAGCTGCAGATGCTCCTATGTCGTCTTTGCATGAAGTTCGCATTCCGAGTAATACTATTGGTAATGCTGATGTCCAACTGGGGGTGTTGTGACATTTCAAAGCTGTTTTGAGCTGGCGATGCATGCGTTCTACATGTCCATTTGCTTGAGGATGGTACGGTGTAGTACGCAGATGGTTTATTCCAAGAAGATAGAGAAGTTCTTTGAAGAGTTCGGATTCGAATTGTCTGCCTAAGTCTGTTGTTAGCTTGCTTGGTACGCCAAATCTGGCGATCCAACCGTTGACAAACGCTTTTGCTACTGTTTCGGCAGTGATATTTGGAATTGGCATAGCCTCGGGCCATCTGGTAAACTTGTCTATTATGGTAAGACAATATTGATTTCCCTCAGATGGTGGCATAGGTCCAATAATGTCCATATGAATGTGTGTGAACCTATTGTCTGGCATGGCTATGTGTTCGATCGGTGATCTGTTGTGACGTATTATCTTCGACTTTTGACATGGAATACAGTGCATTACAAAATGTTTGCAATCACGCCGTATTGCTGGCCATACGTATGAGTCGGATACGAGTTTTGTTGTCGATCGAATGCCAGGATGAGATGCACCATGAAACTTTGATATGATCTGCCTGCGAAACTCTTTTGGAATGAAGGGTCTGATTTTCTGGGTGGATATGTCGCAGAAAATTGGTGTCGATGTTAGATGCGTTTGGAATGTCTTTAAGCAAAGCGATGTGTTCGGGTCTGTCAAAAGATGTTGTAACTCTGGATCTGTTCGTTGCTTTACTGCTAGGTCTTCGAAATCTATTGGCTGATTATCGATGGATTCTAAACGGCTTAACATGTCTGCTACTTGATTTTTTGCTCCGGAAATGTGTCTGATGTCCGTGGTGTATTCGCTGATGAAGCTTAAGTGACGTTGTTGAGTTGGACTTGCACGTTCCGGACGTTGTTGGAAAGCTGTAACTAATGGTTTATGATCGGTAAAGATGCAAAACTCACGACCGTCGAGATGATCTTTGAAGTATTTCACAGCTTCGTATATTGCGAGAAGTTCTCGATCGTAAGTGCTGGCTTTCTGTTTGCTTGCGCTTAGCTTACGAGAGAAGTACGCTAGTGGTTGACGTTCATTTTTCCAAATTTGGTGCAATACAGCTCCGATTGCGTTGCCAGATGCGTCTACTTCCAACGCTAATTTGGCATCCGCACAGGGGTGAGCGAGTAGAGTTGCACTAGCTAAATCTTGCTTGCATTGGTGGAAAGTTTTTGTTGTATCTTCGTCCCATGTCAATGGTGTATTGTCGTTGCGAACATTTCCTTGCATCATGTTTTGGAGGATTTGTTGGTTCTTCGCTGCGTGCGGTATGAAGCGACGATAGAAGTTTATGGTTCCCAGGAATCGTTTTAACTGTCTGGCTGTTGTTGGCTGTGGGAAATTTAATATGGCTTCTACCTTCCTTTTTGATGGTTTGATTCCTTCAGCAGTAATCAAATGTCCGAGAAATATTACTTCATTAAGTCCGATTTGACATTTAGCTGCGTTGATGGCTAGTTCATTTTCCTTTAAACGTTGAAAAACCTTACGAAGATGTTCTTTGTGCTGTTCAATGCTGCTAGAAGCGATGCACAAGTCGTCGACGTAAGGGAAAACAAAATCTAGATCGCCTAAAATGTCGTGAAGATGTCGCTGAAGTGTCTGACCTGCATTTCGGAGTCCGAACGTCATGAATTTAAATTCGAACAATCCGAATGGTGTGGTGATAGCGGTTTTTGGAATATCTTCTGGTGCGACCGGAATCTGGTGATAAGCGCGTTGTAGATCGATGCACGAGAATATTGTCTTGTTGTGGAGAATGTTTGAAAAGTCCTGGATATGAGGTATTGGGTATCGATCTGGAACTGTTATAGCGTTTAAGCTCCTGTAATCGCCGCAAGGACGAAATGTTCCATCAGCCTTCTTGACCAGGTGTAGAGGACTGGCCCAAGAACTTTTGGAAGCTTGGCAGATTCCTTGTTCCATTAAGAATCTAAATTCAGCTTTCGCTGCTTCCAGCTTATCAATGGGTAAACGACGTGGACGACAGAAAACAGGTTGGCCAGTAGTAATAATTTGGTGAACAGTTTTTGCACTTGTTTGTTTGCGATTGATATTAAGCATGGTGATGTCTTTGTACTCACTTAATATTTCCGCAAATGGTGATGTTGAATCATACGATTTGATGACTGGCTCGGAAACGCTGCTGATGTTTGATATCTCTAATCGTGTGGTGTTATCGATGATTTTGTTTCGTCGTATATCTACCAACAGATCGTGGTGGCTTAAAAAATCAGCTCCGATGATGGGTGATTTTACATCTGCTATGGTGAATAACCAGGTGAACGGACGACGCAGGCCAATTTTGAGTGTAAGACGTTTTGTGCCGAACGTTGCTATTTTTGTTCCGTTTGCTGCGAAAAGATGTTCTGATGAAGGATTATCGCGTTCCTTTAGTGTTGGCGGAATAACGGAAACGTCTGCACCTGTGTCAATCAGGAAGTTTTGGTGTGAAGCTTGGTCCAAAATATGAATACGGTTTACCTGTTCAAGTTTAGTGCAGCTAGGCTGCACACCACTTAGTTTTTTGGAACCGAAGTGAATTGGCACTTTTTTTCTGGATTTTGATGATTCTCACACTTCTTTGCTGCACTACCATAGCGGCGATGGTAGTAACAGATGAAATAATCACGCTCTCGAGACTGGCTGCGATAATTTCCGTTGTGTCTCCCCGGATGACTGTTTCGTCGATTCCATGGGCGCCGATGCTGCTCTCTTAGTAGATGATCAAATTTCTTGCTTAAGGCGGCGATTTGCGATTCCAGTGATGTTTGATGTTGGATAGGTGATGTAACTTGTACGGAATCTATTTCGTTTCGGGGGGCTTCCATGATCTTATCGGCAACCTGGGCTTGTTCGTCTAAGGTAGCCGTGGACATGGCTGCAAGAATAGAACGAACTGTCGATGGTAATGCTCGCATCCAAATATTGGCCAGGATTTTGTCACTGCATCCTACTCCACCAGTACGTCGCATCTGTGTGAGGAGCGAACTAGGTTTTTGATCACCCAAAGTTACTCCTTCTAACAGGGTGGAAATGCGCTTTGTTTCAGATGGGTGGAAATGAGCCACGACGTCGGTTTTCAGTGTGGAGTATCGGGTCTGGGTTGTCATTTCAGCACAACGAGAAATGGTCGAATATACATGCTTCGCTCGAGTGCCAAGTGCTACTATTAGAGCGTTGAATTTAGTTTTGTCTGCTTTTATGCCGTTCACTTCAAACGCTGCTTCGAGGCAGACAAACCATACATCCACGTCATCGCCGTCGAATGGTGGATAGTTTATCTTTAGCAACTGTAGCTGCGGAGAAACTTCATCCTTAGTCAATGTATTTTCCGGATTTTTCGTCGCATTTTGGGTGTCCTCTTGGCTCGTTGATTTGGTTTCCGGATTCATTTTCACACGTCAGGTTACTGGCAGCGTGGTTTCGCGGGTACACGGTTGTGTTTGTCGGGCGCGGGACGTGTTTTTTTTTTTTTTCGGGCGCGGAGCGCGATACGCGAGTTGGCTCGTTGAACGCACTGCGAGGGTGCTGCGTGGGGCACCGTTCGTAAGGATTGCCACGTGAAACACAGGATCACTACTATAATATCGTGGAAGATCAACTATGTAGCTTGTCGGGGAACACTAATAAAGTTTGTCAGGGGTCACCAATGTAGCCAATGCTGTGGCCGACAAATATTTTCTTGATCTTTATTATAAACTATTATTAAACTCGTAACCGAAGGAGCAGACCTTTTCACGTTGGCTGTTGGATCCAGACTGAGTTGTGCAGACTGCTAACGCTGCACGGTCTGTATGTGTGTTGTATCCGTGAATACAATCCCTTGCATTGTTTTCAGTGCAACTGCTTGCGCAGTTGCGCTTGTAAGGACGGGGAACTGTATTCCAGGAATTGCTGTCGTTGTTGGGGATTGCGACTGTTCTCTATGTGCTATTGTCCTCTCTTGTTCTCTATGTGCTGATGCGTCTGGGAGTTGTGGCCGGTTCGCCACAGATTGTTTACTAATTGAGGTTTCATAATATTGTGTGGTATTAAATTTTACCACCGAAGTACGAATAATTGCCAGAGTAGGTGTAATTTTGCATATCGCTTTCGCTTTGATAGGATTAATATAGATTATATGTGAAAAAACTTCTCTTTTCAACTTTTAACCCGATGTCTTTTCTTCATGAATTTTTACAATGGCGCTACGAGATACAAGCAATTTAACGAGCTAAATATCGGGCTAAATGGTGAACATTTCGTGCCTTCCTCTACCTCTTTCATGCTCGTTTAAAGCTTTACAAACATCGACGACGTCCATCATCTTCAATCGATTATCGCGTGCGTGACTACGATTAGCATGATCTTCGCCTTCGTACCAGACATTCAATCTCGATCGTTATGATATGGGAACGTGTAAAAACCCCAAAGGAGGAACAAAAACTAAACGAACTCCAAAAGTATTTCATCTAAAAAAAAAATCGCCCAACACGTGTTGCATTTGTAGGATAAAAAGAAACAATGGACCCGTGTAGTAAACGATAGGATAGCCCGTAAGATGTATGCCAATCGATGGCACAAGCGAGCTATAATTTCGTGGGAAGAAAATTACGACGGCATGAGACGAAACGGGCAAGGGTTCGAAACATAGAAAGAGGATCATGAACGTTCGCTCCGAACACCGAAATAGAGGAAGGTTGTGTTTTCCCCTCTTCAAACAATATGTAATATTTTGTTGTTGTCGTCGAGATTCGTTCCGGCGCCGCGTAAAGTTGGGCTTAGGGAAATGATTCCCACCTTTCGCTACGGAGCGGGAATCTTCTCTGCTTTGTTTTGACTGGAACGGTGGTTGATTATTTTGATTGTTTTTTTTTTGTTTTTGTTTCCCTGTTTCGGGGGTTCAGCTTTTAACGCATAAACGCAACATTGAGGTTAAGGAATGCTAGTCCCAACCACAAACTGCACGAAATCGTGTACCGACAGCGCTGAAAGGGAAAATGTAGAAAAAAAAACAGGCCAACACAAAACAAAGCACAATTCGATCATCGAAACGCAAGCAAGCGCCATTCCACCCTCAACCATGCGAGCATAACTGGGTCGTGTGGTGGGGGTTTTTCGTGGAGGTTCCGCATTAGGATGTCCTGCACTCTTTACACCGTAGCAATCCCGCACGATACCTATAGGAATGGTGCGTAACGTGTCGATCGACGCCGACTGCTAAACCCCTCGACAGATCGTTATTAATCGGCAGAGAAAAATGTGCCTTATGCACCGAACCGCTAGCAAATGTGGTTTGGGCTGGTTTGTTTAACTTGTTTGGTGTGAAGGCAAGCGTCAACGCATCGAAACAACCGGGAGCAGTGTGGGAAATTCCTGATGCACATTCTTTTGCACTTTTGGTTTTCCTGTCCACGTAAAATGTAATCGTTTCCGTCGTTTAACGTCGACCCATTGCCCCCTCCCCTACTGCACCGGAGTCCCGTGATGAAAGCATAAACCCTTTAGGCAGCGGGTCTGGTTCCCTTGCTTAATGGCTCGAGTGCTGCATAATATGTTATTAATTTATAATTGTAATATGAAATAGGTACTGTGGCGTGTGGTGTAAATGTAACGCGTTGGAACCGAGCAGTTGTGAAGTAAACATCAAAGGTACTAGAAAGGGAAGGATTTATTGAGCGCATTTGTGTGTTTAAGCTCAAAATATTGAACTAAAATTCCTTAATCACTGTTGTAAAATAAACACCCATTTTGACCGTAATTAAATGTTATGAAAGCAGTGGTTTATAATCGTTATTAAATTATATTATTCCAGCAGGAAAAAGGGGACGCGTAAGCACTTAAAATAAATCGCATTCGACAAGTGATTAAGAAATTATCAAAGGGGCTGATATTATACTGCCACGCAACAGTTTAGCGACGATCGGTGTAATAAATTGTGCATAAAGTTTTCAACGTGCAAGGCACCAACAGCGACGCACCAAAGGTTGACAAATTGTTCGCAAAAAATGGTTCGATGAAAATGAAATAAAAGCATGAGTTGGAACCCTTCTCATTTCGTATGCAAAACATCAACCGAAGGTGCCAGGGAGGTGCATAAAATCAGTTCGACCTTAATTGCGTTGATGGATGCGTCCGGTGATGGGTAAGAAAGATGACTTGAAGCCTTAAAAAGCAAACCAATGCTGATGCACCCGAAAGAATGCAGCGTAAACTTAAAGCGTTGCCCACCCGTGCAGATGAAACAAATAACAACTCCACACGCGTGAAGCTCCACTCCAACTCCACAACTTTACGCTTTGCTTGCCTTTTGGACCTATCTTACTGCTTCGTTCGCTTACCACCATCTGCAAAAGGTCAATAGTGCATGAGTGCGTTTAATTACAGTGGCCAAAGTGGTAAAAGTGGTCCCAACTTGCCAGCATTCGCAATGGAAACAACGCACTGTATCGAACCGCATCCCAACGCATCTCAAAACCCCAAAAGGACACCCGGTCCAGATGATACACATCCCGCCGAAATAGGTGAAATAAAACTTGACCTCACTCAACACGCTGATGGCATGAGTGGCTCTCGGTGATTCTTCCTTGGAGTGTGTGTTATATCCCCCTCCTCCTAAGGCATACAGAAAACAAAAACGCAACCAACCTTAAAATAAAACTACATCACAACTTCTGGTTGGGGATCATTGCGATGCGGCACGTAAATAGGGTATCGTAAAACGAAAAGTAAATCCACGTCCAGCGACCTTTACCGCGCGGCGTATAATATTCACCCCGAATTGGATAATGATCGAACTGTAGCGAGCATTAAAAAAACCACCGATCGGTGGGATAATTTACGAAAGTATGTCAAAATCGACTACCCCTTTGTGCCGGGATGCGTCGAAATCCTTGAAGGATGGGGGAATTTCGCAACGGCAGAGGGAAGCCGGGGTTTCGAAGGGTAATAATATTTTTATGTTTTATTCAAATTGAACATGTTTTGGAAACATGGGTACGGTTTAAGCTTGAGGTTGTAGATGTTTTAAGAAGAGAACAAGAAAATAAAATTCATGGTGCTTGAAATCGTTGCATTGCAAAAAGATGGCGAAGCATGAATTTAAACAAAGTTTAACCATAACAATGAAACGAAACTTTAAAAATGTACAAACTTTGCTCAAGTATTTTGACTGTAAGAAAAGCAATTTAAGAAAGAAAATATATAGATAATTTTATATATTTCATGTTATGTCAAAATGATAACATAAACAAATTCTGTAAACACAGTATTTAAAACTGGATATCGAAAAATAAATAAAACAATTTCTAGCAGCAAAACACAACTTAGGTGACTCGAAACAACGCAAGCACTTTTTTGTAATAACATGAAATTTTATTTCATTTTTGTATTTTATTTCATTTTTATAAAAGAGAATTCATACTTTTTAATTGTTCTTTTTTAATTACATATTCTTCCACTTTTTATCATACTATTTTGGACTGCCTAGTTGGCCTGAATCTGAATTACTTACTACTTTTAAAATAAAAAGTCACTCGTCTTTTTAAATTATGGAGTAATTCGGCCACTCAATATTTCATTTTAGTTTACCAGAAATCCGAATGTCTATGTTCTTAGTAGCTAGTTACTATTAATCCAACCAAAATGTTTTACCCTTTCAGTTAGTAATCGAGGTACATTTGCGTAAAATCCACTTTCAACATACGATTAGAAAAAAGTAGATAAATTTTCTCACACATGACTAGCATGGGAATTTGGTCCGAGATTTGAGAATTAGCGTCTTGAAATTTTCCGAAGTGATGGTTTTGTGTTTGTTGAGTATGAACTTCATACAATATCAATCAAAAAGTCGATTGGATTGATAGTTCACAAAGTTGTTTTTTTCTAAGAAGTCGGTTAAGTCATTCTAAAACACGGCTTGAACCAAATTCCTCTATGTTTTGGTGCACCCTCCTGGTGTAACCCGTAGTACTTATCTACGTAGCGGTTTCGAAGATGGTAGGGAACAGTCTACACTAAAAACTAAATGTCAAAGTACGCTGCGTTGAAATTTCCGTTGTTATAATACCAAGAGGGATGTCTGCGCTTAGAGACTGTCCCCCAAACTGTCAAAGACGATGCATTTGAGATGTTTGGTATGTTCGTAGTGGAATCAGGCATTCTGTCCCTTGTTAGAGTCTTCTGCAGGTCATGTTGCACATCATGTAACTGCTGCATGACAAAAATGAATTCTTGAGCCTCGTGCCAAAAGAGAAAAATCTATGCTCGACTCAACCATATTTAAGACATAGTGCATATTTACAATAGGTTGATTTGATCGGTGTCGGATTTATTCCTTAACGCGATAGTTGGAAGTTTAAGCCCGAGGCTTTGTTAGAAAATTGTAACACCTTAAAGTAACACTCGACTCAACCGTTTTGTGCTGATCCCTCCGAAATACAAACAGCTGACAAAAAGTCAACATCACCATGCTGATTTTAAAATGATGATGTACAATATGTTTGAAAACTGTCTTCAATATAATATAAGTACAAGGCACATTCCTAATGACACATACTGATCATGATCATGATCATGAGTATATCATGTGTATATGTATCCGTGGCTATATCAGCTAAGACTCGCAACATATACTCCGGAGAAGATTACGAGTCTTATTGTGGAATTTTTACAAACGTCAGCGCCTAATCTTAGCGCCTTTGGGAAACAAAGCAAAGTACAAAGTAGTAAATACAAAAAGTATAATAAATAATCTCGAGCCATTTACATCAATTCGACTTTTATATCTTAAAAGTATCACAGTTAACTAACCTTTTTTGTAAATATTGATCCCTCTTGATTATTGTTCTTCTGTTGAAATTCGTAAAACTATATAAGTAATGCAAATAAAGGAGAAAATTGGAGAATGGATTTAAAGTGATCTCTTTTTTCCTGCCCGCAAACTCTTAAAAGTCATCAAACACAACGTTAAGACATGCCACAATTGGTTCATCTGTTCCAGCACCAGTTTCGTTCTCATCATAACCACTTCATCTCTATTACTTCACCCACGTCACTTTCTACACCGGCCACTCTACATTGCCGCTGGTGTCGATTTCCAAACGCGTGCATATGCTTTTCATTCAGGTTTGTCTTTACCCGAAACCTGTAAACACTAGCCAACCGTGCCGATGTATCTTTGAGCTGTGGGAATCTACCGACCGGCCAAGGCCGACCGATCAGCGAAACCATCGAGCCCTTCCGAGCCGGGCGGTGAGGAATCTGCGAAATGAATCCGTCACGACGGCCGGCGCGGTTTGGGCACGATTGATAATGGTGCTACAAATGAGCTTCACTTGCTGTTTGTTCATCGAAAACCGTGTAGTAAATGCGGCAGGCTCATTATTGCATATTAATTCGGTAGTTCCATGTTAGATTTATAAGGCAGTTTTGTGGGTGCAGCTGTAGTAGCTATTCTAATAAACCATGCGCATTAACTTGGCATTTAAACAATTGTTTTAGATATTTTTCGATAATTTTGTATGTACACTCCACTACTCACAAGGTGTCTATACTTTGAATTTCATTCTGAGATCTGATTTGTTTCAAACAATTTATTTATGAGATAAAATGATTTTTGAGTTCAAAGTCAATAAGCATCTTCTGTTGAAGAGACCGAAAATAAAAGCTGTTACAAAAGAAATAACTAAACTGATACATCGTTCATTGAAAGCTATATTTAGTTCATCCTATTGTGGCGGCATTAAAGTGCCACTCGTATTCAAGTCGATCGAGCAATCGATCAACAATCATAGAAACCGTGCGTAAAAAAGTGACGAATTCTTCTCGCATACGGCTTATACGAGAAACACTCTGTTTTTCCCCGCCTGATGCGTGACGATGATTCACGTCGAATGGCCTTGGATTGTGAGTGTACGCATTGCGTTTTCCTTCTGGCAGGCGCTGCGAAAGCAGAACCGCACTGACAGCTGTCAAGGATGGGGAGCTCTTCTAGGGGAAGAAGATCTCAAACTCGAGCGGAGTTTTGCTTTTAATTAAACGACTCAAAGCAGAGCGAACCATCGCCGGGTGAGTGACATTGATACTTGGCCCGGTAATTGGGTGTTTCGGTGTGTCATTTTTGAAGATGCTATTCACTTGCAGGCCCTCCACGAACTGAAGGCAATCATTTCGGTCCTAAAGAGGCTTGATGTTCTATGATAATTGCTGCGGATGCAGTGAACGCGAGGTGGGAGCAATGCAGAACACATTCGAACACCTTCGATAGATCAATCATTAGAGGGAAAAAAAATCTTCAGGTGGTCAGAACGAAGGTAAAGAACATCGAGATGTGTTGGAATTTCCGAAGAAGCTTAAATCCTTCATACATAACCAGCTTCTGCTAGGGTCAAACGTCACACTGACAACTTTTCATTATTCTAATAACGGTCCTTCCAAATACGTGTCACACCGGCCATCAAAAGAACCTCCGGTGGAACGTGTATCATCTTCGCTATGGCCGTTGGCGTTGCCTGTCACGATCGGTTGCCGAGGAGGTGTCGAAGGTGAACTCGTTCCGTTGCAGTTGCACAATTTTTGCAACACAAGTGCCTGTCAATACATCGATCCATCAAACTGGGTGGGACGATCCGTACGACAAGCGGATCATAATCACTCCCGTGCGGACAGTATAAAGCGAACGGGCCGGTCGGTAAATAAACAGCAACAGTTTATTTGTTGCCATTGACTCACATTTCATGCAAAATGTGAGAATCGTTTCCAATAGCGAAAGAAGAATGTTTTGCATGAATGTACTTCGTGTATATAGTCAATAAATTAAAAACAGTTTTTTGTTGTGGTTAAAATCTCGAAGAGATCATCAAAAACCCGATAATATCTATGGAAAACCCCAATAAAGGCTGTGATTAACTTCAAGGAAAACTTCTGAATTACTTGTAGAATGTTACCGGAATTCCCTGTATATTTGTATTACTAAAGAACGATTCCTCAGGATAAAGGGTGTCCCCGACAGTATAAGCACGATTTCTAAATGACGTATCTTGTAAACGGATGGCGTAAAACAGGTGATTCTTGATATGCTTGATTGTTTACATTCAGAGCTACTAGAAAATGCATTAAAACTATTTTTTCGATAGCGTTTGTTGAAATGCGAGGCATTTCCGTCGAAAAGCGCTAAAGTATTTTGCACAAATGATGCTCGACACCTAAGATTTCGCTAAGTCAATTAGCAAAATCGGAAGGTGTGAGTATCGGAATCGTACGAACCGCCATCCAAAAGTTTCGAGAAGAGTCCAGCGAAAAGTGGCCGGAATCCTGGTCCTGTCGATCAGCGGTTGGACAGGGACATAGCAAAAGCGTTCAAGCAAAGAAAGGAAAGTTCCATTCGCGATGTGGCTCAAAACCTGGGTAATTCAAAAAGTAACATCCAACGTGCCAAGGCAAGATTGAATTTAAAAACGTATAAGAAACAAAAGAAACCGAAACGGATTACAAAGCAGGCCGCATGCGATAAATATCGGGCTCGGAAGCTGTACGACAAGCTGCTGTGTCACCAATACTCATGCATCGTGATGGATGATGAGTCGTACGTAAATTTTGACTTCAAAACTCTTCTGGGGGGTCAATATTACACGGTGCCTGCAAGCCAGGGCATCGAAGAAGCCGAATAATCTATATTTCCAGAAAAATTCTGAAAATAGGCGATGTTGTGGCAAGCCATTTGCGAATGCGGTATGATGTCCGAACCGTTCAGTGACAACGGAGACGATGAGGACCAATTCGTAGATCCGGGAGTGTTTGAATCGACGTTTGCTGCTCATGAAACGAAAACATGCTGTTCCAGAGTTGTTTTGGCCGGATTTGGCCTCTGTTTGCTATGTCAAAGACACGATCGCATAGTATGAAGAACAGCGCGGATCAAACGGTAGGCGGAGTAGGCGGTCGCCTAGGGCCGCGCCGTGTTGGGGGCCCCAATAAATTTGTGCCTATTGTGCGATTTTTGAAAATTTTAAAACAAAATTAAATTATAGCAAAAAAATAATTTATTTACAAGGTAGAAAATTGATCAAAAATATCTTCCTTGGTTATATAAAACATTTTTTTCTATGTGATAAATTAAATGCAGAGAAGAATATCGACTTTGTGACTTTAAAGTATAAACGAAATTGCACCAGGACCAGGACACTAATTTTCCCGTTGGTCGTGAAAAATTTCTTCGAAAACTACCAGTTTCCGAATTTAAAGTACCAGGAGAGCATGCACGGTAGAGGTAGCTCCTGGTAATGCGCCGTAAGGTATGCAATGTTTATACACGAACTTTGCAACCAACTTGCAACGCAATGCGCCGTAAGGTATGCAATGTTTATACACTAACCTTGCAACCAACTTGCAATGCAAGTTTGGTGCATGCAAGAAACTTGCAGCAAGATGGCGCGCAAGATGGCGTCCAACTTCGTACTTGCATGCAAGCTTGCATGCAAACTTGCATGCAAGTTCTTGCAAGCAAATTCTTGCATGCAAACTTGCATGCAAGTTTGCATGCAAGTTTGTATGCGAGTTTGTATGCAAGTTTGCATGCAAGAACTTGCATGCAAGAACTTGCATGCAAACTTGCATGCAAGTACGAAGTTGGGCGCCATCTTGCGCGCCATTTTGCTGCAAGTTTCTTGCTTGCACCAAACTTGCATTGCAAGTTGGTTGCAAGGTTAGTGTATAAAAATGGCATACCTTACGGCGCATTGCGTTGCAAATTGGTTGCAAAGTTAGTGTATAAACATTGCATACCTTACGGCGCAGTACCAGGAGCTACCTCTACCGTGCATGCTCTCCTGGTACTTTAAATTCGGAAACTGGTAGTTTTCGAAGAAATTTTTCACGACCAACGGGAAAGTTAGTGTTTAAACATTGCATACCTTTCGGCGGTTTTCGACCAAAATTGCTGTACTAGGTGCTACCTCTTCCGTGGATGCTTTCCTGGTATCGGCAATCTGAAAACAGCTGGTTTTGTATGGAATTTCGTACCAGCTAATGGCGATCCAAGTAGTGGCGTTATCGTTCTCCTTAGCGCATACAAACGTTTATATATAGAGACTAGCTTACTAGGCCCGTTTACAGGGCTACGCAACAGAACTCTGAGATGTACGCAAGGGAGCTTTCTTTCCGAGTCTTTGCTGGTGTTGTTACGTCATGTTTGAAGTACATCTCCCTAACACCGATAATGCCGTAGCAAAATTATGGGCCCCCCTTGAAAAATTCCGCCCTGGGCCTCCAAGGGGATTGATCCTCCACTGATGAAGAACATCAGGTAAGGTACGTGCCGAAGGAAATGAATCCTCCGAACAGCCCTGAAGCCAGACCGATTGAGTTAATTTGGGCGCTAACCATGGCACAATTGAGAAAGCATTTTAAAGCTGCTGAAAACATCGACAGTTTTCAAAAATTCTGGAAGAAAGTGTCAAAAATCGTTCGTGACAAGTCTGTGCTGAACCTGATGGAAGGCGTCAGATTAAAAGTGCAATTATAGGCATACGATAACATTTTTTTATTTTTTCTTGTTGGAAATAGTACAGAACACTCCACCAATTCTATTCATCGAATAAGCATTAAGTTTCGGGAACAGTTTTTTTTTATCTAACTTTTAAATCGTGCTTATCGTGCTAAATTCGGGGACACCCTTTATGATGGGGAGGCACTGGATGATTTCCTCAAAAGTGTCATGTAGTCCGGTGAAATCACAACAGTTTGTTGTGGTCGGAACAATTCAGCAAAATCTTAAGTAACAACCATTTACTGCTCAACAGTGATTTTCCTGTAGCATTCCAAAGCTGTTGAAGCAGTTTGATGCAGTCCCGGGTAGTCCAGAGGAACTGGTGTAGTTCCAAGTTGAAAGCAGGACGAAAACTTCTTCAGAAAAATTCGTAGTAGCTTGGAGAAATGCGGAGCTGAAGCTGAGAATAAGTTGAAACGTTGTAGTGGAATAGTTGAGATGGATTCGTCAATTAATTCTAGATTTTTTTCGGGGAATCTCTGTGATGGAGTAATAATGACATTCGTTTTAATGCTGCAGTAGGGGTACTAAAATCATTACGGACTATTCCTCCATATGTCTGGATGAATAGAACCAATTTATACAAAATAATACAAGAACAGAACAATACAATACAATTCTGATTTAATTAAAATGCAGCAGTTGAAGCTAATCAAACTGATAAAGAATAAGGTTTTGTTAATGTGATCAATTACGGGGTAATACATTGGACATTAAATGCCTTGACCGAAGTTGCAACAAGCTTTCTACATTTAAATTTGTTTGTACAATAAACACGACAGAAGAAAACCTTTCCCATATTTCTCAGCCAAGCTCCATCGGGCAAAGGTGTCACAAAACAATTACAATCAACAACGAACACAGCAAAGGTGGTGGCGCCTATCTTTCCACAGCTGATCATCGTTTGTAGCACAGAATCTTCAACACCCGATCATCGAAACGAAAGCAAAAGTGAGGGAAAACGAAAAACCGTGGCAAACGTGCTCGAGGGGGATGTTCATCCCTCTCCCCCATCATAAGCAGCAACTCGATTGATGCACGAACTGAAAAGCTCACCACCTGAAAGCTCCGATCGAGTTCGACGATCGCGGCCTCCTTCGTGAATACGTGCGTTTCGCTTTCGTTGCTGAGGCAACAACCGAACAACCTGTGGGGAATGTTGTTGGGGCAGGCTGATGTCTTTCGTCGGCACGGTACCGATCGGTTTCAGTCGTTCGTTGTCTTTCGCTCGTTGCGGTCACTGGCGGTGGGTTTCACAATACGCGGGCCATATCCCCTATATCGCGGGTGCGTGCGTTGGTTCGCGTGTTTCTTGCACGCCGCACTGGTTTGGCGGCTGCAAATGGTACGCACGGCAGAAGGGTGCGTTTGCTGAGTGTTTGTGGCTGGTCGGTTTGTTGTTTCTCGCGTGAATGTTTCGAATGCTTTTCCTCGCCACTTTTCACGTGCAATTGATGTTTTGTTTGTTTGGCGGTTAAAGTGAGTGATTTTGAGAAAAAATGACGACCGCGTGAAGGATACGTACCGTAGTGCGTTAGAAACGGTAGCACGACAAGCGCGGATGGTATTTGTGTGAACAGTTTCACGGACAAAGAAAGAGGCTAAAGTGTTTGCTTGACCTCGGACAACATTGGCGCGAGGGATTTTGTACGTAAAATGTGTGAAATGGAAAACTCGTTCAAGTTTTTTAAATCAAGTTAAAGCTTCGAAATATCGCATCAGTGATAGTTTTGTGGTGAAAAGTAAATTGAGGAGCTAAATTCTACAAGAAAAAACATGTTTTTTTCAATTGATACAGTTGACAATTTTGATACAGTTGGATATTCGAAAAAGATTAATAATTCGTAAAAACATTGTTTCATTATTTTGTGTTGGTAAAAATGGTATTTTTGATGGCGATTTTTTATTGCATATTAAATCGATAATTTATATGTACAAACTTACAAACTTACAAATTAAACTTACCTTTTTTCATTCTAAAGATAACCTTAAAAACGTTTTAATAATTAAATTGTCGTCTGTAATAACCAACAAATAGGATTAAATAAGGAATTATTATCCGTTTTTGTCTTCTCATGAATTTCGCAATTTATTTCCTTGTTAAGTTAATGATATTTTGAAGTATTTCGGGTTAATTATACTTTCTCACAAATCGAAGCAATACGCTCGTTAACCTCACAACGATTTATTTCACTTCTTCTCAACTTTACCTGCACTGTTTTGTTGCCGTGAATTTTCATTTAAACAAACAAAGCCATCATAAAATGTGACAATATTGATCGTTTTTCTGCAATTTGTTCGCTTTCCCATTTGTGTTTTTATTTGTGCGTTGCGCTTGTTAAGGCGATAAAAAGTATTTAGTAAAGAAAGTGAAACACAGCACCGTGAAACCTTCGCGATATCGAACGGTGTCGTTATTGAGGAAGGAACGCAAAGCGGTAGTGAGCAGCGACTGGCTAATAAATACTTCCGAAAATAAAACACTTGCGACCAGGAACAACAACATACAAGCTGAAACAATGGTGAACAAACAATACAACGTGCATAATCCGAAGCTGCACAAATCGAAGCCGGGGTCGGGTGGTGGGGCCGGAAGTGGCAGCAGTGGACACAGCTCCCCGTCCCCGTTGCGCAGTTGCTATCCGATCATTTCCACGCGCCCGACCGGGGCCACCGACGAGGACGGGTTTTCCGTGGAAAGTGACAGCAACAATCTGTCCGATCATCAGTCGGCAGCGAGCGGAGGTGGCGCAGCCGGGTATGGTGTTGGTCACCCACGGCAGCTGCCACCGCCACCTCCTCCACCGACGCATCGACACCGAGGCACGCAAAGTACGCAGCCTCATCACCAGCAGCAGCAGCAGCAGCAACCACCACAGCAACCGCAGAACAATTTGAATGTAAGCCGCCGTTCGGCTTCGGCGGAGCTGGTGCGCGGACCGGAGAATGACGACGATGGGCTGTACGGACGCAACATTCAGTTCTACAGCGAGGGCCGGGGAGTCGGCGAAACGGATGTGGTGGGTGAAAGTGGACATACTGGACGGTTCGGTCACGGACACGGCGGCAAGGAGCTAACCATCAGCGACATTGGCCGATTTCAGTACATACTGCAGATGGATCGAGAAGTGGTGAGTGTTATTCAAATATTCCTTAGAGCAAATAGCAAGGAAGAATTACATCTTATAATTTTTAGGTTAAGAATTTGCGAAAAACTTTAAATGAAAGAATAATATTTGAGGGAATAAACAACAATTTTTTCAACGATACTGAACGATAATTAGGAATCTTCAGTAAAATATCATTTTGATCATGACATACTTATGTTCAGTTATTTATTTATAAATACATTTCAATGCATTGGCCCGACTATAATCAATTAAGCAAAAAAAATCAAATCGCATGGAAATAGTTTTTGATGATCATACATTTTCCAACCGATTACAATACTTTTTGCTCGAGCAATGTTTTATTTTTGGCCATTATCTGAAATGGTTCATTGAATAAAACTGAGCATGCCGAACAGCTAGCTAATTTAATAATAGCTACATTCTCAACAAAGCAGCATTTTCTTGAATGAATTTTTGAAATTTTCAATATTTGATCCGTATTGACAAATTGTTTAGATCAATAATCGATTGACTAAACTGGATAGCTATGGCCAAAGTTACACGAAAATTTATCGAAGATAATATTGTAATTTCAAATTTTAAGCATTCTGCATCTTTATGGAAGCTCTATAATTTGCAAAAAAAAAATAAAAAAAAATTATGAAACTTGTTTTTTTTGTTTCTGTAACAACGAAACTTAAAGGAAGCATACAAAATTAAAACCAAGTTGTATTACTTCAGAATTCCTATTGACGACGCTCACAAGAGTTCATAACATAGAAATAAAAGACTTGAATGCGAGGAAGCGAGGAACCTTTGGCACATATTTGAGTAAATAATGAAATACAAAATAATAATAAAAATTTCTGCACTGAGTTACGGAATTATCGAAATTATTCGAGGGAAGGTTTTAACACTTTATGCCAGAAAAGATTATCGTATGAAAAAGTCTTATACATTTATTTGATTTTAATGCTAACTAAATTAACCAGCTTCACATGCTCGTAATGTTTGGCATTGTTATCAAACCATAATTAACACAGGATATAAATTAAAAACATTGCTAAATTTAGTTATTTATATTACCGAATTAGGCATTAAAATCATGCCCGTCCTCGTAGTGTCAACTGATCACAGCAAAAAGACGAATTAGGAAAACATTGCTTTATTCGGATGTAGTAAACTAAGAAATCGTGACCGTTCAAGGATCGGAGTATCGATAGAAAATTAGATGGGAAAAGATTTCGATCTGCCAACAACGCATAGTGCCCCGAAACCGGCAAACCCATCGTAGCTCGTAACCAATCAACGTTCAAACAGAACAGGAGATTAGTTTTGTGACATTTACGAGAGCAAAACGGCACACAAACACCAGACAAGAAGCACGGCTTTGATTTGCCATCCACCGATGTCAGCCATTTGTTCGCTGCAATCGAAGGAAATATCAAATCAAACCGTTCGGCTTTCCCACCAACGCAACCGACACCGACCGTTCGCACGCAATATCACACCAGCGATCGGTGGGCACTTCCGTTCCAAAAATAAAACACAAAAAAAAATAAACAAGCGAAGTATTAAGACATCGAATCGCCAGCCACACGCGGTTGGGTAGTACGAGGGTCATCGCAATGATGATTTGCGCGTATGGCCTCGATCTGTCCAAAATCTCATCACCGAATAAATGGGCAAAGTTGGTTGGTCCATTTTGGGGGCATTATTTTTTAACACACGTAAAACAGCGCTCGCGCCTGAAAGAGTGTTTGTGTGTATGCATTCCTTTGTTCGACACTTGCACAGTGGCGTGTCGCACGTTGGTATACACGCATAAACGTGCAGCATAATGCGGTTCGTTTTCACACCGGCCACATTTTTCGGCAGTAGCCAGGTTAAGGTAGTCGAAAAGCCCAAAAAAATCGACAACAATTCAACATCCCAGCCCTCCTATCTGATGGGCAATCAATCAATGTGTCATGCAAAATTAGCTCTTGCTCTTGTTTTCCCCTTTGGGTGATGGGCACACAGGCAACGTAGTGCACGCGGACGCGTAATTGAACCAGTGGGACATTACTGATGTAATGCTTGTACCTCTGGGCGGACTGGCACATGGCGTTTGGGTGTGTTTCTTGAGTTTTATTTCTTTTTTCGCACGAAAATGTCACAGACGAACGCTCAAAAGTAGGTGAAGATGGTGAAGTTCATTCACGGCGTCGGCCGTCGGTTCGGACAATGCGTTTCGTTGCAGAAATGTTGCATCATCGGTTGTAGCGGCATGTTGCTGCTGTTCATTTACAATTCTGTTGTAAACAAACCCCGTGTAACGATATATCTTTCGTGTCAAAGCGTGCTTGAAAATGTGTTGCGGAGTTGTTTTTGATCGTGCTAAAATATAGCACAGAGAAAACAGACAATTAAAAAAATATTTTAGAAAATAAATAAATCAATTCACAGTACTGAAAATGATGCAAAAATTTAAAGAATATATCAAACATAGCCAAGACATAAGTCAACATAAGGCAACAGACAAGGAAGAAATGCCGATATATGGCTGATAGTACGGCAAAGAACCGTAATAAATTTGTTTTAATAAATTTCTTAATAAATGTAATTGTAAAAATGTGAAACAAAATATTAAATAAAATAAATATAATACATATAATAATAATGATATAAAATTAACCAAAACCTAGTTCTTAACTAAATATTTCTTTTCTGCATTTACAATTACTTTTTTACATTATTTGCTTTAAAAAAAGGACTTGTAACTGATACAGCATTTAAGTCACTTATACAGCACTTTAATGGTTAATTGGTTGTTTGATCTTACCTTTTTTCGTGACGATTATGCAATCAGGCTGGCATGCACCTAATACAAGATTTCAATCAAACTCGAACTAAACAACAGTGAAGCTAATGCTTCGTAATCGATTATATGTTTTTTTCTACCGACAATTCCTTGTCCGCTTCGTACGAACAGGAAGTATTTTCCACACCTCGTTATGACGCCAGCCTTCTGCGCCAGCCGGGTCAAGCCGGGCGGGTCGGTTTCGGTGCCAAATTCAACAACTTCTTCAACGCTCCTAACGGCCAGTGTCCAGTGTCCAAAGGCGCAACACAATACGCTCGACATCCATGGCCAGCTAATGCGCGCCCGTTGCTCGCACTCGAGGTCATAAATGCTTCGACAGCCGTGTTAGGCTCCCGTGCCGTATCGAGTGGGACCGCTCCGGGACGGCCGGATGACGGATCTTAGCGCCCTCAAAATCTTTAATTGGGCACGGACCTGTATGTATGTGCTTGTGTGCCCATGCACGTCTTCAAGTACGTCGCAGGGAAAGCAAAGGGCAAGGGAATGCCGGGATGCCGTGGAAAGTGGAATGGAATGGTGCCATTTATTTGGCGAGAATGGCAAACCGCAGTGAATGATTTGCATTGTGCGCGGTGAGAGTCGAATCGTGCGATTTGGATTGGTGATTTACAATAAAAGGAAATTGGGTAATAGATTATTTAGGAGAAAATGGAGATGGATTAGTGAAAAAAACATTATCCATTCCGGAATTGCTGAATATGGTGATATTTGAGGACACAAGTTTTTAATATTGGAAATGTCGTATAACGTGAACTCTAATTCATAATGTGTGGCTTTTTATCAATAATGTGATTTAAAATTTTTAAATTTAGCAACAAGATTATCGGATATAACAATAAACATTAGTTTAACGATTTGTAAAATTATTTAAATTTAAATTTATAAACCTCATCTACTTAGACATTTTTTCATCTCACGAAAAACTACACCATTTATGCTAATGTAATGGTAATAATGTCATTTAAACAGTGTGATCCTTTAAATGAACATTTAATATACTAATGAAACCTATTCAATGTATCGCTTCTACTGGCTAAACTCCCAGCAAAGGTCGCTTCATATCGCCACTGATTTACATAGCATTTACTGTGTAATCCGAGCCCTATTCGTTACATTTCCTACCCAACAGCTTCACCATTGCCAATCCCCTATGATGCGCATATTTCACAGGGCACAAGCACACCGGTCGACATTACTCAAAACTGTGCCCAATTTTGTAATGTCAGTGGAGCACACCATGCGGCATGGGCTTCTTCGGTGTTTTTCGTGTTATTTTTTCATTACGAACCGTTTACGTATCTTCCCCATCAATCTGTTTATGTTGGCAATCACTCGGCAAGTTTACGTTTACGCTGAGGGTGGCCACGAAAGAGGTAAAGCAGCGTAGAAGAAAAAAAACCCCATCACACACTCAACGTCAACCAATCTCGCGATCTTTCCTATTCTAGCGGGCAAGATTTGTATTTCCACCGCTTCCCACGCTGGAAACCGAAGAAAATCTAGATTCCCAGCCAAAAAGACAACAAAACACACGCACTCCCAGCCGAACCGAAAATCGTTGCGGATGAAACAAAAGACGAACGAAAAAAAAAAAAACAGCCACAGTGGCGTGAGGAGGAAAAAAAAGGCAACAAATCAACCTTCTCGGTGCCGATGGAAATGCATCTACCCATTTGTGCAATTGGGCTCCCACTGTTACCACGCCGCGTTAGCTGTTAATGCACATTTCTTGTGCCATACCCATGCTTTAATTCTCCCATGGCCGTCTAGAGCCGGGTGGAAAGACATACATAAAGGTCCGGGCGAGGGTTTTTGCCCCCCCGCTTTACCACTGCACTGAAATGGTTTTTAAGTGATTCTGCCGAGGTGGTGTAATGTTGCTGGCAGGTTTAACTGCAACCATAAAGCGTTTTATTAGTTCAGACGTTTTACATTCACATGGAGTAGTATTTTAAAGAAAGAACTTATTTATAATGTACAGAATTCCTGAAAACGAATACAAAGTAGGAAACTTTTATTCTAAAAAAAAAAAAAACGAGTTGAGTTGTTTAATCGATCGAAAGACTTAAATGCTAGTTAAGATAGAAACCGAATTCTTAACGTAACTAAAGGAAGGGTCCGTGATCAATTTCATTGCAGCACTTGATTCAACCGGCCGAACTGCATCATCAGGTGGTCTGGTAAGCAAATACCGATCGGATGCATCTTCCCATCGGCTTTACCGTACCGTTCGTGCCCGTTCGTTGTAATCGCGCAAAGGTCAACCACAGTCGGTCGTGACTAAGCTTAACCGCGAACAAAGCTTCAGGCAGCTTCGGTACAACCGACTGAAGCTAAGGGATGAATCCGGTTGAATTTTGTGTACGAAGCTTGCAACCCATCACGCTTGCAGAACAAAATTTAGCGCTCGTTAAATGTCATTCACGGAAAGAAGTTGTTTCACACAGGACCAATACTTCACGCTGCTGTAAATTAAACATCCTCTTTGCCTGCCACAACGGATCATTTAGTGTTGTTTGCTTCCAAAACGGCAAACAATTCTTTCAAAATCGTTTTCCATCTCCTTCGTTTTGGGGGAAGAATGTGAAGAATTTCGTCGGTTTTGGTCGACGATGTGCGCATATGGAATGTTTTGTGAATGTGCTAATTTTTTCATCATCAGCTTCATTGTATTGCAGTAAGAAGAGTAAAGAAAAACGGAAGTAAATGAAATATTATAGCTCACAGGTAGATGTGTGAAAAAAGAAAGTGAAAGTAAAGTATTGGTGAATAAACAACGGACAGCCTTTTTAATTCTTTATTTTTCTGATAAACTCATAGGTAATTAATTGTTTCAAAATGGAAGATGAAGGTTTTCATTGAGATAATTTAAAAATTAAACCACTCACTCACCCACTTTTTGTTTATAGCATCAAAGCAAAAATCAGTAGAATCGAATTTCATTCATCTTCATCTTTCATAAAAACAGACGCAAAGGCCAGATTGCTTAATAAGTAACAACCGTTTAAATCCGCATTCACAGCGTAAAGCAGCAACTAGCCGAAACATGATAGGAAGCGCACAATTTCAGCTTACCTTCGAAAGTTCAACCGCACGGCAGTGACCTTCGATACATTCCACTCGGTTCGGCCCGGTTTTGCCAGTTCATTCCACCGAGCCAACCGAACGATAGCAAAAGTTCTGCCTCTCGCCGGTCGGCCGTTTTCTTCGCGGTCGAACGAAACTGAAAGCTTGAACTTGAGCGCTTCAATATACAAAAAAAAGATGCGTTCAAGAACCAGCTCGCTAGTGGCTCTTTCCTTGGCAGCAACATTTCTTTTCTTCTTTTCTGCGAATGGTATCCGCCGCCTACCCGATTCCGTACCTTATCCGACGGTTGCGTCGGATCGAGTTATGCAAAGCAGGAAGACTCCACCCGCTGCCGGGTGCCAAAAATAAATTCTAAACCTGCCAACGCGTTCGGCAACTGGTGCGCTGGGCAGTGGGCATTGCGATAGCAGCGATGGATAGACAAAAAAAAATAACGCACATTAGCAACGTTCAGCAAACCATCAACCATCGATTCGAAGGACGGTTGGTGGAGAGAAATGTGCGAATGAAACAAAAACATCCTTCATCTGCATGTGAATTTGTCTTCGGTCGGGATGTTTTTTTTCTCCGTTTGCTGTTATTAGTGATTCCTCCATCTGCTCACACAGGCTCGGGACGAACGACGTTCAGGGCCCACCTAATGCATCATAATCGGTTCGGAATGCTGGCTAAGTGGTTCAAGAGCGCCGTGCGCTCGTCAAATTGATCTACTCGAAGGCTTTCGAAGCGTTCGAAATGCGATCATTTCGCACCGATTTCGAAACATCTTCTGCCGTATGGAAGAAGCTGAGAGGTCAACGCAAAAATAAAATCTGAAGAACCTTAGTGTTCCAGGATAAAGATGTGTCTGAAGCAGAGTTTTCAGCACAGTTCTTTCGATTTCAAGTGTCCACAGACGTTTGGATGCCGTTAAATATTGCATTGAAAATTAATTTGAATGAATGAAAAAATACCATTAATATTCATAATCTCATTTAAAATTCCAAAAGAAATAAAAGACCACTGAACAAATCTCTATACGTCCATTATGGTACCTAAATATGGAGTGCTTCCCAACCCTTTCTCTAAGTTGTCAAATCCTTTGATGAAACGATGTTGTTGATGGGCGATGAGCTGTAGCTGAAGTGATAATTTTATACAATGCTTTAACCTTAAATCTCCCTTGTATTTATCAACCGGATTGGTTACAAAAGGCGCACTTGACATTGAGCATTGAAGATCTGTTCGAGTTCGAATCCATTCCATCACCAACGATCGCTTGCAATCATCACAAACTTGAGTTGAATAGTTCGTTGAAACGATTTCCACACTTTGAGGAGCAGTCGCATGCAACAATAAAAAAATGCAACACTTTGAATGGAAGCCCAACGGCAACTTTGCATAAATGCCTTCCATCTCAACCATTTCTTCACACCGGCCCAGTTAAGTTCCTTTTCGGGCGATGGTATCTTGGAGTGCCGGATGCAAATCAATCCCCGTTCCTAAACTTGACCATCAGCACCGGGTGAATTAAGCACCATCAGAAGGTGGAGATGTTTTGCAACGTAGCGATCCAGTTCGATCGCGCCGGATCGAAGCGAACTGTCATCGGCCAACTCGTCCAATCCGATCAGCAGCGGTGAGCATTCAGCTTAATGGGTTGCTTGCTCGAAGCTCTCAGCGTTGGCATTGGCACGGGTTTCCACAAATGAACCCCCGAATGTCCTTCAACCAGGCGCATGTGTGCCATGCTCTAAACACACGCTCTGGCCAACCTACCGCTGAATGCGATGGGTTTGACCAGGTGGCTACCTCGGCTACCAGCAGCCGGACGATCGCAACCCTTCACGAAGTCAGAGTTCAAATTGATCGTTCTGTGGACGTTCAAAAGATGCACGGAATGACCCGAACGATAACTATGCGTTGACATTGAAAGTGGTGGCAGAGCAGCGTGCTTAGGCCACAAAAGTCAGACATGCTAACGATGGTGAGCTAAAAATATAAATGTATATTTATGAGCAGCTAGTTCCTCCTTTTCTTTGTGCTCATGTGTGTGTGTGTTTGTGCTTGCGTGATGCTTCCAAAAATCGAAGCTATCGCTTGTTCGAGGATCGTTTTGGAAGAAAAGTATTGCGATATGCTTGGGGATGAGGGTATTTGGAGTGTTCGGGTGTTACCAAAAGCTATTCGGCTTAGTCGTTTACTGTTGATCATGTGTGTCATCAGCGTCGTTAAGGTGACACAATTTTGGAGGCAAAACAAGTGATCGGATATCTGTGCATAAGATGTGTTATTGTACCAAAAATGGAAACATTTGTGGCGTGCATTTTGTGGACAGCTAGAAAAATTAGAACATTTTAAAACTAAATTTAAAGAATTTGAAATCGAATCGGGCGCTAGGCTAAACCCTAGCAAATCAAAATCAATTGACATTGGGCACATAACGGACAGAAACAAAATTAAAATGGCTTGGTTGGACAATAGAGACAAAATCAAAATATTGGGAATATTTTTCACTAACTCTCTCAGGCTTACAATCAAATTGAACTGGGAAGCAACGTCCCACAAATTCGCTCAATTAATTTGGCATCACAGTGCAAGAGACTTAAACCTGCACCAAAAAGTAATAGTAGCGAATACCTATTTAACATCTAAATTATGGTTTGTTGGATCAGTTCTGTCAATTAACAATAAACTTTTAGCGAATATTACATGTAAGCTAGGTTCATTTATAAGGTCTAAAAGTGCACCAAGAATAGCTCTGTATCAATTAGCTCTGACTAAAGAACAAGGAGGTTTAAACCTCATGATCCCTGAAATAAAGCTCAAAGCCTTACTAGTGAATAGACAACTAAAAAAAATTAAACACAAACTAAAGGATTGTAAAATTAGAAATAAAACTTGGAACTATTTTTGCCAAATCATTAAAAATCACAAAAATTAAATTGCCTACATTTAGCCAGCTAATGAAACCGGAGAAAAATACTATCTTAAAGGATACGACATTGCATAAATTTATAACATAATGCAACTGAATTGACATGTTTTTAAACATAGTTCGTTGAACAAAATACAAGATGTCTCAATTCCTAAATCTATATTTTTAAAATTAAAATTTGAGTAGAGAAAATTGAATTTTTGTTCTTCAGATATCTCGAGTGCTGAAGATGGGCAAATGAAAATTATGTCCTAACCCTTTGTTTTCGGGTCATTTTGGGTCATTCGGGGCTCTGGTAATGAAAGTAATGGATTTAATTCCCAGGTAAATTTCTTACAGGCTTCTATTATTATATAATAATTCTCACATAATATCCACAAACAAAGAATATGTTTATAAACTAATAACGGGATAAGGGGAAAAAATATTAAACACAATTACAAAGCATCACAAGAAGTTGTAGAAAGTTCGTGCTCGGTATTGAGATGTTGTAATAAAAAATGTGCGATCCAGCCCAGCTCGAATGGGGAGATTCAGATGGAAACGGAGACGATGACAGGAGGCTCTTGTAGGTTAAAAGAGGATAGTTAGGATGGATCTTAGACATTGTTCTGTAGAATCCACTATGCTCAGCATAAGACAACGGATAGAATATAGTGACATCCTAACGATGACAAGAGTCGTTGACAAGAGTGTCGAATCTGAGAGTTAATACGAGTAAACTTTTTTTACGATACTAACAATTGTTTTACGTTACTAACAATTGTTGATACTAACAAAAGTTCAATAGTAACACCAGCAAGAGCACAAATCTCATATCCATATTTAGTTGTAATTCTAATCCAGCGGTAGTTCCGTACCTCTAGGCAGAAGGTGGTCACAAACATACGCTGACAAACGACATACAAGACCCAGTACTATGCGCTATTACAATCATGTTACAGTCAAAGATACTTTGCCCACAAAACTATAAAAAGCTCCCGGATATGTTCATCAAATGTCAGAATTTACGAGTCGTTAAAGCCATGAGTTAATACCAACACCAACAACAATAACAAAGATATCTTTTAGAACGTCAGGAAATCCGAACTATCGCAAAATATCTCATCTGCAATCAAAACCAAACGCTCAAGGACTCACTTCACCCGGTCGGCGATTGTGATTCATGCATAGGAAATACCCATCCGCGCAAGTGCGATGGCAATCATCGCTCGGATGCGGATAAATATCTGTCCTCGGCGAACTTGTCACTCAGAATCCTTTCGAAGGTGCGCGCACATTCGCTACTCAATAGCCAGCGCAATGCGGCGCACGTGGGTAAACTTCGATGAAGGATAATGTTTTGCCGATGGAGCACAGTTTCCATCCGAGGGCGAAAGGCGCCCGGGTACTATTTATTACATCATAAAGTAGAGCTGATTTTATAACCGATCGCCCCGAGCGGATTGCTCGTGAAGATGATGCAGATGATCTTTAGCGCAACGGTTCTGGGGAGTTTTGCTTAATTCAATCGATGAACGTACCTTGTTCATCTCGACGAGGGTGTGTTTGCCATTCTCTTTTCCGTGCGAAACTGGCCCCGTTTCTTAATCGTTCTGAGTTTGGCCTACCGTTTGCTACAGTCGTGTTGGCTGAGTTTTGATGGGTTGCTTTTTTGTTTGTTTCGCTGCTCAAATCGGAAATGTTCGATCGATACTCTATTAATATATTTTTTACAACGACATGAATATCGAAGCGCTAATTCACACGGGGTACGATCGAGTGAACATATTTATGGTGCTTTATGGTGCAGACCGCAGGGAGGATGCTCGATACGTTAAAGGAATGTTATTCTGACTCGTTAAGGCATTGAGTTATGGGCATGGTTATTATGGCAGAGAAGTGTTATAAATTGTGAGGATCTTTTTAATGACTTGCCCATGCGTTTGGAATAACTATGACTAATTAAAAACTAAGAACAAATGTGATGCAGTGCCTTTTTCCTCACCGGTTGTTACATTCGCTAAAATTAACTCAAAATATTGATTCCTCATTTCACCTTGTGCGTTTGCCTCCTCAGTGCCATTGATTTATGATCATTTAAGTTGATGCTACGCTCAATTTCGTATGATTTACTGCAAGTGAGCTACTGTGCTGTTAGTTTCTAATAACCGTGCTGCTGCCACCGACGATGCAAGGACACCGACGATGAATGCTAGTTGTCGAGTTCATCCTCTTTGTCCCTTTTTATTTCAAAGGTCCACCAAAGGCAACCTTACGGAATGACATTGACCAGCTTTTAAGACGAATGTATCCTTCAGTACCCGGCAAAATAGCAGAAAATGATTCATTTGTGCAAAAAAACCCTCCGAAAGCTTTCAATTCATTTAATACCTAAGCAACAGAACACAATTACGCTACAGTCATAATGTTTCTGCCACGTATCGCTTATTTCCGAAACACACATATAGGTTGAAGGTAGAGCGTAACCGAGCCAAACCGACGCGATCGTAAAACATAGCAACACAAAGCCAAATGATCCTTTAAACCGCAAACAGATACCAAATAGTTTAACCAGCTCCAGCGTGGTAGATAAATCGAGCCACGCTCAACACACCAGGGTCGATGCAGTTTCAATCTCCTTCTCTATTAGTGCAGCGGCAGTGTGCAGTGTCGTTAAAACTGAAACGAACAGAAACCCCGAAGCAGCTGCATCTGTCACCCGCCGCAGCAGCGACGCATCTCAAAATTCCATCCCACCGGACGGAAGATACTGAACGGGCGAACCAAACCACCAGCACACACACGAACTGGTTTTCCTTGGATCAATGCCAACCATTCGGAGGGGGAGGGCGAGATGCCGCTACGATGGTAATTTCATTAGCATAACTCATTCGAACTCTGCTGCGGGTGAACCACGCAAGACCGGGAAGGCACCGTCGGTCTGATTAGGCAGTGCCCCAGCTCACCCAACCGCGCAAACCCTCGCCTAAAGACCGGTGTGTTTGGACGGTTCTGCATTTGAATAACTGGAACAAAATAGATGATCCGATCCGAGCGCTCGCTCGTTCCCGTACGGGCGGATCGCCTTCGAAAAAGGGGGACCTCGGGTTGCTCGGGAGGTCATCCGAACTAGCAACCGGTATTTTCCGTGCGGTTGGTTGTGTTGTTTTATACCGCGCGATATCCGGCCCCAAAAACCCATAATCACTGATATGGGGGAGTTTGGTGCTAGCGGGAGATAAGATGTGACATGCGGTTCGTCGGTTACGGAAGCATTGAAGTCGTTCGTTTTTCATGTCGTGCGCTTTCGTTTCCTTCGCGTTCGTGCAACGATTTCTGATGAATGCCTTGCGGTGCAACGACGTTTGGAGACTTGTGTTTATGAGACATTAGTAGTACTGCATTCGATATTTGTAAAGATAATGAGGCACGATGTTAGTGGACCTCAAATTAAATGTCGGGCCGTAAATATTTATGCGATGAGTCTAATTCAGAACATTTACGGTTGGAACGTTACAAAGGTCGATGGATAAGGTTCGAAAAACCTGTCAGAAAGTTGGTAGAAAAACAACATATAAAACTAGTCACAGAAAGCGTATGTGCTTCGTTAAGACATAAAGCCATAGAAGTTATTTTATCCTGCACTTTAGATAATGCAAAACTTTGTAATAATAATTTACCATTAACAACAACAAGAATCACATTTCTTCCCAAAACAGTCCCAAAGTAACATCTAGTACCATTCGGCACAAAGACTGACAATGACTCACAATTCCACCCCACCTTATGTTGCATTCGGAAACGCAGCAAGACAAATGACACACCATCGTACCGCGACGCATTTGCTCCAGCCCGTATCGCAAACCGCGTATATCGACTTTATTACGTGACTAATCACACCATAATTCCACACCACAATGGCTTATTTAGAGGCAGAGGGACACGGTAATGTGCCGTACGAATTGCAAACGACAGTGGAAGCAGCAAAAAATCGTTTTGCTTAGAAAACAGACCTCCTCCCCGAAGGCGCCCTTTTTTGCATCCATATATTTCTCGACGCTGCCCGGGCGACGGCAAAGAGAGCGCGGAAGTTATTTAAGCTCAGCATAAACACCAAATACGCGGGCTCCGTTGGCTATTGGCCTGGCTGGCTATTGTTCTGCTTGGTTTTAGGTGCGGGTGGAAAACCAAATACTTGCTAATAATTCGCGAACGCATGTTTTTCGCAACATTAGGCCGCTAGTAACCTTCCTTCTTGTGTCTTGTATAGGTGGGTGCAGGCAGCCTGATGTCGGTATATGTTGGTCGGTTTTGAATTAGTCTGACTTTAATTGCTGTCTTGTGAGGGGGCTGTGAGCTGTACGATGCGATGCTATACGAGAAGGCTCGCACGTTAGGAGTGTTTCTTCGACGTGAAACAATAGCCGGCCCCCCTTGATGTGCACCACTAGAGTGAAGTTGCTTACCGGCGTGACAACCAAAATCCAGACACGTCTGAAACGGCTTTTTTTCCCGAGAAAATTACCTTTCATGTCACTTGCTTAAGAAGAGGAAATGTGTGCATATGTGTCGTTGAATGAAGAGCTATTAATTGCATGTGATGTTAAATCAATGTGCAATTTAAAGGGAATTTAAGAGATCCGCTGGATTAAATCAACGATGATTATATAACAATTAACAAATATTCACAACGCACTGTTAAATGGTTCTCTTTAAAAAATATTATAAATAAAAAAAATATAATAAAAAAATATATAATATAAGTAAAATAAATAGTATTTTAAAATTTTAAATATTATTGTATTATAACTAAAGGCGCAATTGATCAGGTAGGCGTTGCAAACAAATGCATGTATCACGAACATCTCCGCGTAAATCAAATTTCCTATCATTTTAAAACATCGTTTACACGTCGTATTAAGTGATCGAATACTTATTCCAACTTTACGAAAACTTTAAGAAAATTGTTGCTTTTTTGTTTTTAAATTTTTGATGATGAGTTGAATTTTCAATTTAAGTTAAATTTTTATTTAAAGTATTTTTTATATTTAAAAAATGTAACGTGTCTTTGCAATTATTTGAACGTTGAAAGTTAAAAGTTTATTTATTATTTATAGTTTATTTTCAAAATTTCACGAAATGCCAAATTTATAAAATCCGCCTATCTCAGAATCCGTGTCGGTCGGAAACCGTGTGATTCGGGTTATTACTGTTTTTTATTTACACTAGCTAATCGGCCCGGTTACAGGGCTATGCAACAGAATTTTGTTGTGTACGCAAACTCAAAGATGTTTTAAAAAGAGGTTTTCTTCCCAATTGGAGGATGTTGTTAATTTTATTTTATTTGGTTTAATAAATTATCAAATTTCTCACCTCGGGCCCCTTTGGCTCTCATAAAAACCTATTTCGTAAAGCATATTCCAAGTCACATTGAGCTTTTGTTGTTGTTATTGGTTTTAACAGACCTTGAGCCTTGATGACTTCGTTCTTCTCTTAGTCTGATATAGCCATTCCTCTGATCTGGACATCTAGCGTCGTGTATTAGATATTTGATCTTTGTGGTTGATAAGTCCCGAACCTTGGTCATTTATCACGAATGAAATGTATCGTAAAAATATACGTCACGTCGTGTTTGCGTTCAGCTCCCATCTGGATCATATGTAACATATCATTTTAACATGAGTATTCTAAATTACAATGAAGCACTTCTTAATATTTTTGCGTCAGATCCCCAGTTGCTTGCTATGCATTTATGCTTTTCGTAGGCATCGCACATAATTTCGTCGAAAGTCGACGTCTTTCACAATCAGATAAAAGCAACTGATTGGATATATCTAAGGTTAAGTAGCCATCCACATTCAGGTACCACAGATTTCCCATGTTTTTTTTCTAACTTTTTCCTCACAGACAGTATATTTGAGTCATGTCTTTCCAGTAACAGACACACACATGTTTAAATTTCATAAGGTGCCGGTTAAATTTCATTTCATAAGATGTAGCAGCGCCAGTCTTCTTTAGACAGGACCGGTACAAAATTACAACCCAACCAATCCCTCGTTCCCAGGAACAACTATCCAGGTTGCGGGTAAATAAAGTTAAAAAAGCCCAGAATTTGCTGGCCAATATCTCTTGATGTTGTGCTTGTGTCATGGGTTATTGAAATACAGAGGATTTGAAAAAAATATTGACTCTACTAAAAATCTTTTCGGTTACCTGGTTTGATAAAAATTTCTCTATTTAAACTGAGAAGTAAACAACATAGCACAACAACAGCAATTACTCCTGAAACAATCTCGCATTTCTGTTAGTGAAAAATAAAACATGAAAAATTGCAGCGTATCAAGCAGTAAACAACTTTAAAATATTTATAAGCTACTGTAAAGCATGGTATTGTTTTAGAAAATAATGCTGCTATTTTCGTGGATTCAACGACCATTTCTGGTCTTCCTTGATTTGTATTAATCAGGATAGTGAGTCGCTCACTTGGCACATGGAAGCGTTGGAGCGGCCCGGTGGTTTGATGGTAGCGACCCTAGCGATCTTCACACGATCGGACCTGACCAAAATCCCATCCGGATCAATCACCCGTACTCAGGACTGACTATCCAGCTTCGGCAAAATAAAGATACAGAAAGCCAGAAATGGCAGGTTCAGACCTCTTAGAAGAAGTGAGTGCTGCGTACGGGGGTACGGCTCGAAAAGGTCGTTTAAGAAACCGTTCACCGTTCTGTATCACCGACCAAAATTAAAATCTTTTGGAAAATCTTGTAAAGGATCCGACTGAAAATGCAAGAAAACGCGCGAATACCCAAGGACAACACATAAAAACATTCACAAATTGCGCGTCTGTGGACGTCGATCCGTGTAAAAAACTTCCATTTGGTAAAATCATAGTATGCATGGAAAAATAAATTGTTGGCGAGGGAATCATAGAAGGCGTTGAAAGATAGCAGTTTAAAGAAGAGCTGGGAAATCAAAACGCTCCACTTAAAAAATGATCCAAGGGTGTTGGAAATAATGTTACCATGGAAACGTTATGCGTCGCCTCCAACTAAAATTTGTATAGCGATAGTTCCCGCTCGATATAATTGTTGGCTCTTTATTATTTTATTATTTTATTTAAATGTTCTTTTTTAAACCTCATTTTCTACGATAAAAACAACTATAGCATTAAGTGATTAGGTGTACTCAGATAAATCAGCAATACAGTAATGGCAATATTTTAGGTAGTAAGAGAGAGAATATTTAAAAAAAAAAAAATGTATTGAAAAAGATGTATTGTTTTTGATAGTAACGATAGCTGCTCGTTAGCCTTATGCTGGTCTTTTCCATTTTGATTGTCGCAAATGGTTCATTGCACACAAATCTTTATGAACCACTAATTGTAGCTTGCATTGAATAAATACTACAAATTATTGACATTTTACTTAAGAAGAAATAGGATTATTTTAAATCAAACACTTTTAAAATTTGCGTTTTTGGTAAGGATGTTCGATTATTGTTTTAAAACTATGCTTTAAATGTTTAAATGATCAATTTAAAACTAAGTAAATTAACAAATAAACATCAATTGAATGATTACGCAGTTATTACACTGATATTGAAATTCTGTATGGCAAGTTGTTTCACGACTAAATCTCAAACAGTAAGAACAAATCAGGAAGCCAAATCCACTTGAGTTTGCATTCAGCTATTGCCGCAATAGTCAGTCTGTTTCTCATGTTGCGAACGTTTCAATCACATGCCATCATCGCATGTGAAAGGCGAAATACGCACCAGAACGTTTCCTTTCAAATCGAAAACTTCACATGTCAAACCAACTGAAGCCCGAACGCTCGAGCTGTCCAGGAATCGGTGGGTTAAATAATCGTGACCAGTCAATTACTATCAACAGCACATGGGAAGGAACACCGTGGAACACCGTGAACAAAGCCCTAGCACCATTTTTATTTTGGCGACATTCTAATCCCGCGTAATGATGGTCCGCATAGAATGGTTTTGTGTGTCTGGTGATGCTGGTGTGTTTTCGGCACACTTTGCAAATTCATACCCACCGGTTTACGCTTAAACTAATGACCGGCCAACGATGCGCAACCGTATCGGGCCACATACCCGCACCATCGCACAAGCTGGGTGCCATTTTCCACGCCGTTTTGCGCAAACGCTCGCGATCATCATCGCGATGCGGGCCGGCTTCGGGTACCTGATCGACAGGCAAAACCGCACGCTGGCAGGTGATCCAGTGGTCATTCCGAACGGTCCAAGCACACGACCGTGGAATTACGAATCGGAGCGGCCATTGCGCTACCAAACCTATATGGATGATGTCGTTGTTCGTTGCGCCATACGGACACGCTTCTTTCCGATGCGCAGGGTGCATTTGCTGTACGGTTGAAGCGAGGGGTTTTTTTGAAATTGAAATGCACATCAGTGTCGTCGGTTTCGGTGGTGGCCGAATGGCCGAAGATGATGAATTTAATCAGGTCGGACCACGGTACCAGTGAGTTGAAAGGTCTGCCGGTGTTGTGCGAATTGCTCAGCGTTTTACGAATTCGTCATGGCGATCCGAAATTCTATGAGTGCAAAGAGCATTGGCAGTCACAAAACACTGCTTTGCTTGACGTGCACCTACCGGGACGAGTACGAGCGGTTGATTATATTTATTAAGCAAAGATTCATACTGTAGTATATAATAAATTATATCCTCATTTTGAATCGTTTGATTATATCCATCTTTTGTCTTTCAAACACGAGCAAAACATGACAAATAGATGTTTTCTGGGTCACATTATTATTTTGATGATAGTAAACATTACACTGAACATAATATTAATATTAAACTGCTTTGTTTATCTTCAGCTCCTGTTTTATATCATTTTTCAATGAAATAAATATAATTTGGCAGAACATTTGTTTTTCTAAATTGATCAGTACAAGTAAACAAAAAGTATAATTTTAAATTCGCAATAAATCTGCCAGGAATGAAGCAGTTTATAATAAAGAACAATGTGTAACATGTTATGTTTCATTGTTTTTTTCAAAAATATACTAAATGGACAATCTCAACCAATATTGTAACATCAAAGAAGATGGAAACAAAATGTTTTTATAAAGAAGTATTATGATTTAAAAAAAAATAAACATTACAATTATTTGAGTTATTTAGTTTCAGGTTTTAACTGTTTTTCATGTACAACTTCATATTTCATGATTATGATTTCTTAACATGAGTTTACCTATTATTTGTTTCTAAGGTTCTCTATTTATATTCTTTTAAGTATCCGATGTAGAAGTTTAATTGTAACTTAATGCAATACTTTGTCGCAGAAAGTTGTTTCCAATTTATTTTATAAACGTAAATGATTTTTAATCACCGTTACAGGTTTTAAACTAAATTATCTATAGCGGTGATATGTTTACTTAATGTCATAAGTAAACACTTTCTCTCTCCGGTGTGCGATACTGATAGTTCGCTTACAAGCAGTGAGCCACAAGAGAACCAATTTAACTACTTACGCTTTCAACATAACCAAACGCAATGAAAATTACACTTGAACCTGCGCTTTAACCGCAGCTAACGAGACGCGCTGATTTTCATCTTTATTTGAGAAAGTCTTACCGAACGTTTGGCTACTAAACACGCGAAACGATACCGTGGAATGGAAGAGGGAAAAAGTAAGGGGAAAAAAAAGGTTACAAACTCAAACTCCAATTGACGCCACATGCGGCTGAAGCCGGTACGACCCTGTCATGATCGGGCACCAGAGCAGCCGTCGGCGGTTATGTAAAAGTTCACGCGTGCAATTTTCATCTGGCGCAACGGATGGAGGGCATCATAACCCGGAACAGGGCAGACACTAGCTTCAGACACAGTTTTCCAACACACATGTGCACTGCGCGAAACAGCTGGCGGTGCGTCGCGGATGAATCAGGCAGCGTGCCGGTAAAGGTGGAAAAATCGAGTGCAAATGTAAGCCGTTTAACGGTGCGTTAGGGCCGTCTCCCCCGTTTGGACGGGCCCACGGTTAGATGATGAAAAACATTTTCTACCCGATTGCAAATCAATTCGATTGTGGAGCAAAATTTCGACACCGTGCGCTGCCCACCAACACAACCTACATCCTACCCTTGGTTTTGCGTTCGCTTTGGCTTGCATTTAAATCTTTCGTTTGTTCTGTTTTTTTGGTTGTGCCGTGAGGAAATGATTTTCACCAACCATTTACCTTGGCCAGTGCATAAGGCGAAAGTGGTCGTGCAAAAAGCGTCCGTTCTGGTTGTAAAATGGAGGAATAAAACGGGCCATTGCTGCGTACAAATAGCAAAAAAAACATGCAAAGTCAAATACAGCCACACATTTACGCTGACTATTCAATGCTAAGCTAATGAAACGGAACATGGCACAATATGGATGTACTGTGTTTTATGGGTTGCTTTGGTACGGTTTCATTCGCACGCAATTCGTGTCCTTGAATGTGCAAAAGGGTGCGATTGTGTGCGAAAAGCGATGCGTTGTGATTGATTCGTCGATCGGTGCAAATTTGTGGGCAAGTTCATCAGCAATCAGGTTGATGAACTTTTTTTTAACATAATGCCCGAAACTATTAGTATCAGCTCGAATCAGTCTGATTTTAGGATAACAAAATGGAAAATATTAAAATAATTATGCATTAAACTATGGATAAGCATAAAATTAGATTTAAACATTATCAACTGAACCTGGACCAACTAAATCCTGAAGTCTGAGCAAAAACGATTTGCATTAATGATCGTTGTCTTATCGATGGAGCTCACTTCTTCCATTTAATTTAATTTGAATTTGAGCTTCAGGTTCATTATTATTGTGCAATGTATAAGAAATGAGTTCGATCAACTTCTTCGATGATAATTCATTTGAAAATAAATAAATAATACTCTATAAATATTAGTTTATATAAAATGAGTAAAATATCATAGAATTGATGCTTCGTAGAAAATATACTAAATTGTAGTTCATGAAAATAAACCATTTTTAGTAAAGAGAAAAACAATTGCTTCGACACAGCCGTACAGTGCTATAAATGGAATTCAATACCAATTAGAAATCATTCAACTAATTATTCAAATATTTATTCATTATTTTTTACCAATTTTTAGGGAGTTAGATCATATCATGTTATAGCCGAAAAATAGAATACATTAAAAACTCCCGAACTTTGCAAATTTAGATCTAATTTTAGAGTAACATGTAGGGGTCAAAATGTTCTGATTCACCATCTGTAATTAACAAAATCGTACGTGAAAAAATTTGGCGGAGATGTAGTGGTTATGAAGTTTTAAGCTTTAACATGCTCTATTGATATTAGCATGTAGTTTGTTTAGCCTTTGTAATATGGCTTCCATTTTTTATAGTGTTTAATAGTATTGTTATCGTTCTATCTATGATTCACACTAATTCTATCACTAAGATAAAACAAAATTGATTTTGCCTAAAGCTATTTCTTGTTTCCCCAATTTAAGAATGAAAAAATATTAATTTTCTATCAAGTATCAATATTGTATCAAATTCAAAGCCTATAATGACGATTTTCTTCAAAATCACACATTATTATTAACGACAAACATTACTTTACAATGCTTAATATTTTTATAGTAAGTTATCGAATTCAAAATATAAACTGTAAATAATAAATTTTGGAATTAATACACGCATAATCAAACCTTGGCTTGTGCCGATATTATTGTACCGTAACTAGGCAATAAATGCAATCAATTTTGCATACACATAATTGCTTCAACCATGCGATTTTAGCTCTGTCAACATTCCGCTACCGTTACGTGCACATACGGTACAACCAGCTTCATTGAGAGCTCTATTTGAGTGTGCTATCGGCCATTGATATCAAATAATTTCTACCCTCGGATGCATAACAGAGACACGCGGTAGTATCATTAGCCTCTTCGTCGGCATTCGGCTTTTAAAACAAACAACATACCAGTTTTCCCTCAAATACATTTAAAATATTCTGCCATTCTCATGCAGCCCACGTCCTGCCCCCGTTTCGGAGTGCATTACACCGCGTTCGGAATGTGTACCAAAAGCAAAAGCAAAAAAAAGGTGGAAGAAGACTCTCACACTATGCCGGTACTCGTCAAGTCGTGGCCCTTCCTGACTGACATACTTAGTAACCAGCGGTGCTTGAACAATCCGATAACGATCGAGACGCATCGAAAGCGAAACGCCGATTACATCAGCCATCAACCACTACCAGCTACCAGCAAACACCGACCTGGGGAAATAGAAACAGTAAAACTACCCCCAAAACAGCATGCACTTTTGACAGCCAGCTCGAGGGATGCACCTTATCAGCGTCCCGGCCCGTCCCGATCCGGTGCATCACTATTACGTGTAGCCGTTTGCTTTGTTGCTTGAAGTTTCGAAAAGAAAGCAATGGGAAGTCGTCGCAGGTCAGCGGAAATTTGCATAAAAAACCGATCGAAACAGAAACCCTAAACGATTGGACTCTGTCGGTGAATTAGGTTATTGAATGGGAAGTTTATTGCTGCTCGTTCGAAGCCGCTCACGGTGTCGGGTCGTATGTTTTCGGGGTTATGATTACCCTTAACATGTCACTTTCTGTTTACAAACAAACAGTATGTTTGTTTATGATGCATGCAAATGGAGAGGAATTTTGGTGTACGCTTTTGTGAAGACATTCACAAGTGACAGGATAGTTTGTTTACTATGTTTACTTACTACGTTATATAGAGTATCTAGCATAAAAGTATCTTTCTTGAATATACAGGACTATCTTGTATTTTTCTTTTGAAATGTCTAAATGAGTAAATGTTTATAGAGAAAGAGGCATCACGCCCAGGGAACTATCCGATTCTCTGATGCGCTTCAGAACCTATGCCAAATGGAACATTTACATCAGCGATAGGTTTTCTGGAAAATATCTTGTACTAAGGGTACGAGCCATAGAGTCTCGCCGAATACCATTGAGAAAATTCTCACTGAGATAAATCGCACCATGTCTATTTGAATGGTTATGTTTTACAATTTTCGGGGATGTAATCAATCAATAATCAATCTATGGAAAGTTCTTCTAACAAACACTCTGCAAGCTTTGCGAATATTAAGGCATCACTATACACTGCACAATGCATTGAATATGATCTATGCAAATCAGAAAATATCAAAGATTCCAGATCTACCTCATCACAATCTAGTTTAAATTACGTATAACTCCAAAAATAATTTTAATTGTACTACTTTGACTCGCGAACCCTGTATGCCTAATTCGGCCAAGTGTTTGCAAACTTAATTCCATTTAGAAAGCTGATCTTTCTAAACATACATTCAGACCATACAACCATACATTCTAAACATACAACAGACATTCTCTGCCAGCTCGTTAAGTAAACTAGAACGATAATATTGAGCAGAGTCTTTAAAGGGTTGTTTTACAGAAGGTGTGGGATGACCTTACAGTCCCTTCTTAAATTAAACTGAGGTAGTAGCCAGATTGCTAATTTGTAGCAATTTTTTCATGGAGCGTTACATTTCATGGAGCTGATACAGTTAAGAATTGATCCAAACTCTTCGTATGAGGCCAAGAAATTAAATATTTTTATAATATTTGGAACAGACATTCATAATACGGTATACGACGTTAAAAAGTAGCGAAATTTTACATTTATTTATTTATTCCATGATGACGGCTTTCGCCATATTATTAGAAATAATTCTCAATTCTCGCCAAGCAATAATTTACTCAATTTAAAATTATACTTTAATTTCTAAAATTAAATGAACAATAGCAATTTGTGTGCAATTTCAGATAAAGTTACTTTTTATTACTAATTGATTAGGGGCTCGATTTAAAAAGCCAAAACAAACGTATGATCGTGCACAACATACATCATCAACTACACGCTGATGAGGCCACGACATTCTCATCTGAAAAACAATCCCTTTCGATCATCCTAACTCACGATGGCGCCTGTGCGTAATTATTTAGCGCATCTTCACTTTTACTTTCACATGGGTTTTTTATCTCTCTACAGCCAGCTAGTTGGGTGACGGGCATTGGGTGACGGGCAGGTGACATTGCCGATGGACTCGCAGCCACCAAACACGGTGGTATACCATTTGTCAAGCTGTGCTATGATCGATTCCTGGCCATGTTACGCACGATTTTCCTTTCATCTCCGCATTGCTCGCTTTAAAGCGGTGTGTCTTTTATTTCCCCCCTTCATTGCCTACATGGAATGTGCATTGACATGCGCGACATTTTGCCATCTTCTATCGCAAACTTAAAGTGCTCATCACACGTGCAACGAAGAAATCGTTGTAAGTTGATGAGTTTATGGGTAGTAGAAACAGCGAAGCCACGACTCAGCACGATGCGGCTAATAGACTAATGGTTTGCGGACGTGCCAAGCGTACCGATTGATGTACCTTCAGTACTGCAGTGCGAGGAATATCTTTCAATTTGTCGTACAAAGTCAGTTAAGAAATTATCATTTTTTGTTATCTGTTTTTTCACAATAGACTATGAAGAAACAAACAAACTTAATTGTTTTATTAAAATAAATTTTTGTATTGGAGATATCAAACACTGATTGTGATTTCATTTAGTTTAGTCACTATATGGAATAAAAATAAAATCTTCTGAAGTGCAAAACAAATGATGATCCTTTATTTGCTTGAAAAAACGACAAAAACCATCCCTGCCGTTGAACATTGCATAGATACACCATGGAATTGGAAATAAATTAAAATGAAAGCATTCAATTACATTGCATTCAACGACAAACCGTCAAACAATTACACAACAGTCTTGGCTAGACGCTGCATCAAATGATCACGGTCGAATTGCCAATCGCTATCAATTGCCAAAGCCGAAGGAAAACGGTTTTCAGCGGTGCAGTCGCGTGTGCACATTCATCTGCAGCTTTTTCACCCATGCCAATGGCGCCATCAGTATCAACCAACTAATAAAGAAGCTTTTCCAGCTCGCTGTGCAGTTGGTCTTTTCCGATGTTTTTGTTATCGCGTACGGCGAATGAACTTTACCTTCAGTTTGAACATTGTTTGCGATACCAACCAACTTAACCGACCGTGGCCAATTACTTCCACTTCCCGAAACATCGGATGTCGAAGCATAAAGGTACCAGCGTCGTCCATTGAATGGAACCATTTTTCCGATTGGAAACCCCGCACACACATGCTACGAACACGGACCGGTGTCGGAGTGTTAACGCAAGCATCATAATTGGATCATCATCGGCCCCGGGGTGGCCGGGCAGGAAATCAATCAAACAATGGATAGTTTTTTCTTTTTCGTAAATGAAGAATCAACGTGAATAAAAAATAATGAAACGGTAGCGATTACGCGATTACCGTGGCCGATCCGTGTTATTGATGGCGCTGATGAACGTTTTGGGGGCAATCATAATGAAGAAAAATTAATTGAAAAAAGCAAACATACTGCCACCCGCACAAAGGTGGGAGAGTTTGATCATTGTGTGATCAAACAGTTGTATTACGAACTAAACCAAAAGTTAATTTCTTTATTTTAGTGGAATTGAACTTTAGACTTATTGTTTTAAACTTGTATGCTAAAATATACTGAAAACTACTTAGAGTTAAGTGTAATTACGACAAAAAGTCTAAAGGTGAAGATAAATAGGAGCATATACAGTTCGCAACATAATTATACTAATTTTTATTTTACTAACAAAAACTCTTTAGGGAAAACGTTCTGCCCGTTCTTGACCGAATAAAAAAACACACAAAATCTTGAAAAGACATCAACAGTTCCAGTTAGTTGTACAAAACAAAAAAATACTTTCCTTTTTAACCTTTTTTATAACTTTATTTAGTTCCGTTTTCGTCAGATCCCAATTTCCTCCATGTAATATAATTTTAGATATACTTATAGAAATAATTACATTGTATATATGATATTTTTAAAAATCTTGCAAAAATACCAGTAGCAATACGACTTGGCCGGTCTTCTTGAAAAAAAAATCCTATAATTTTAAGATATTTGTAGTTTGGTTAGTTTTTGAGTTAATTTCAAGCGTTTGATTTGTTTTCTTTTTTTCAAGAAACTGTACATCAACAGTCTTTTTTTGTTACACTGAATTTAGGATCGAAGTTTGAATGTAGAAATTTATAATTTTCCTAAAAATTTAAATAATAATCCTTATTTTGTTAGTCAATAATATGTTTCTTTTGCTTCTTAAGCTTCTTAAGCTTCTTAAGAATACCAATTTAATTCAATTTTGCTTTTCTTTATCTCCTCGTAGGTAAGTGGCCTGTTGCAGTATGTGCGGAAAGTACAAAACCAGCCTTTCAGGCCAACATTTCTGAAGGCTACTCCCAGGCTGACTAATTTCCCAGCCACATGTCATGGCTCAGGGTCACCGCTAGACGACACATAATGACATTTTCTTTTCCCATTGACCGTAAGCGACGCAAGAAAGGGTGAAGAAAAACGACAAACACCGTCATAATGGTAGAGTATCTGGTCGGAGGCAAGAGTTTTTTTTACCGCAGTTCATAAAATCAACATACAAAGCACACGAAAAGTGTCACCCATGGGGCTTTATGGCATTGCAAAATCAATCAGTTTCATTTTATTGGAGCACCGTTGCTGAAATGTCAAACCACACATGGGAAAAGCAATTAACAAGCGTGGATAATTACTTTTTATTTGATTTTGAATGCTTCACAGTAAAGGGAGCAGTTTTTGACCGAATCTTTTTGCTTGAAACGAAACAGGAATAGTATATTGTGTGTAAATGTACAACAAAATTATTTTTTTTTAAATTATTTTAAACCTTTCCTTAATACATATGGCAACTTACTTCAAGAATTTTCCGAACGAATAACCAAAAACTGAAAATGAGTTTATGTTTAAGTTTTCCGTTAGCCATAATAAGAAACCCTGTAACCCCATCTGCGACAGTTCCCTCCCGCTGCTGATCGTCTAACGCCCTCTAGCCAGTTGACCACCCAAGAAGCTGTGTGAACTAACCGAAACTGTAGGAAAAGAGCTTTTGTTTCGTGCGAAAACAACGAAACCTTTGCGTAATACTGTCAATCGCGCCGGTGGCTTATGGGTGAGAAAATAAAACAATATCCATACCACTTACAGCGTGGTAAGCAACGGTTCGCCTGATGAAAGAATTGAACTTCTGCCCGCCGTTACCGTTGGCCAGGACTGCTCAACAATATTGTCTCTTATGTTGCACTTAGAGAAGGTACTTAAAGACCACTGCGACAACAATTGTTGCAACAAAAAAAACCACCCTTCAAAAGGCCACCAAGATGGTGTTGATGGGAGTGTGGTCTTTTTGACATTTGTGCTTTATGTTTAGCTCGAAATGTACACTGAACTGATTACAAGATCCCTCCCGGTGTACCGTGTTGCAAAAGCGATCTGTTTTAGTCAATCGTACAGAACCCGCACCATTACACCTACCCATGCGCCTAAAAATCATCGCACAACGCTTCGCTCACTTCGCCTGCGGGTTGAATGCTCATAAACCGATGACAAACCCCGGACCGATTTTGGTCACGATCCAGATAGGTCAATAAAACTGTACATCTTCGCTGCCTGTCTCCGGCGGCAGAATTTATCCAAACGAGCTCCAATCGACCGAACCTGCATAAAGATCAAATAAAATTATAAATCGATCCTCCGGCACCGGTACGGGTCTCAAAAAATGCCACTCAATGCGCGCGCGGAAAGAGTGACCGGAATTTGCCACCACGATTGGTTGAGCCCCGATGTGACGAAAGAGATTCTTTTACCGCCACCATCATCTTTTCAAGGCGCTTTGGGCGATAGAATGTTTGATCGCACTGACGCTGAACCGGTGCCGCCTGCATTGTATTGGCGAACGCGATGACGTTCGTTCGGTTGCGGTTAGATCGATCGATGCGATTTTGTGAAATGTCAAATCGGTGCCGAAATCAACCGCCCACCAAAGAGTGGATGGATGAAATTAAGTTCAAGAATCACGCTTTCGCAATGTTGTTAAATATGAAATCCCAATTTCAGGCGAGAGTTTGACGGAGTGAGTCGATGCTATGCAAAACAACCACTAAGTCGATCGTTTCATTATCTTTCGTTCGATGCTATCGTTAATGCGTTATTATCGTTATTATCTTTCCGAACTAGTTGAAGTCCAAATTACCGTACGATCTAATGCGCCGACGATTTAAGGTACAACGTTTTAGGAAAATGTTTTATGAAGTTTTCAAGTCATAGTTATAGAAACAAGTTTTTAGTAATAAAAAATAATGATTGTTTTTTACCATCAAAATCATCTCATGCTTATCATAAAAGCCATCAATTTAGACAATACCTAAACAATTATCATTCTTAAAGTGAACAACGCGTTCATGTCAATAACAGCATTAAAATAGAAAATAAGAATTTTGGTAAGCTTCTCAAATATGTTAAGAATAAAACATAGTGCTAGAAACATAGTTGAAATTCAATATCTTCGTGCTAGTTATATCAACATGGGGAAAACTGATTACCACTTCTTGCTGGCCTTGCCTAAACTTCGGTAAGCTAGGCTTTAATAATCTACCATTGGAATGACAGCAAGTCATTTAACAAAATATTGGTTCCCAAATATGTTGAGTAAAGTTATGAATTTCATGCAAAATAATGGATTTCTTTTTTCTCAGTCTAAAACCAATATCTCAATAATATCTCTCTTTAGTTGTATGCAGATAGTGCCCTGGCCGTCACCGATTATCATGGTAACGCAGGAATTTTAACGTCATTTTATTATTTTTTTAAACAAAACTAGAAACATTATTGGGTTTAGATAAATGTGAAATTGAGAGGAATTAAAGAATTGTTTAGAGTTTGAGTTTGGGATCAAATTCGAGCAATCTGTGAGGTTTCTTCGATATTCATCTATTGGTATTTTCCAGAGACTTATGGAAGTTCTCATGTCCTGTGCTGGCCTGGAATGTAGTGAACATTAGGGTATCATTTATGCAAGAGAGGGGACAAAACAATGAGTGGACTATATTCCGTTTATTGGCTTCTTACTTCTCGACGGTTGGCGAATTACTGCCTTGCTCGTCTTCGCGACGTCGCTATAATAATTCACCTTCTTCACACAGGGTGACCCTTATTACTTTTTTCCAAAACTTCTTTACATTCATTATGATACATGCAAAATTACAGTCGATTATAGATTATAGAGTCGATTATAGATGCTTTTGAACATGTATTCTTGAGAGGACTCTGTGGTGCATTTATTAGTGTTGCCCGTTCCTCATGAAAGGACCACTAAAAATCCCAACCACATCAATTCTCTGGACCAAATTATACAATAAAAAGAGAGACTTTTTACAATATCAACTATTATGCATTATCAACTATCGTATACTTTGTTCTAATAGTTTGCATATGTTTGGCAAAACATTAGGACATCTACAGTTCCATTTGTCCAAATAGATATATTGCATTACACAACACTTAAAGTACAGCATGCATTATTCAACGTAGCACAGCTGCACTATGGTATAAGCCGCGTATTGCAGACAATCCTTAAAGACGACCCAGATCGTGAGAGAAAATTTTGTGTTCATTTTTTGAAGAAGATCCCATAAACCTGTCGCACTCAGTCGATACACAGCTCATGTTCTTTCGTATCAATAATTTACCAGTGTCGTGACATGCTTTACCTTACCCTTTAGACACCCAGACAAGCCCCTGCGGATGGGAAAACACAACACATTTTAGCTGAAGTTTCTGCTTGACATTAAATCAACCGCTTGCACGGGGAACTGGTTAAGATTTCATTACCCGGTACCTTCAGTCCGACGCGGATGCTTTCGGAGGATGAATCGGAGATATTTCGCTGCCAGCGTCAGAATGGGCACAATTAAATCTGGCAGTGTGAGGAATTTCAACAACAACCCTTTAACCAAATGTCATCGATTTTGGTTTGACTGGAGCAAGTGATGCTTGCATAAGTGGCTTCTCTATTAACGACAAAAAAACACGAACTAATAGACGGGCCGCACAAGGGCCAGAGTGTAATCAGATGTGTACATGAGCCGCACAATTCACGCTCATGACACATGCAAAACGAGTTCATTAAAATGGACATTCTGCTGCTGCGACATCACTGCTTTGCACTTCGTTAAACAGCCAATTGATAGAGGACGATCGGGGACCCTTTCCCTTCGAAGCGACAGCAACTCGCTCCAGTGGTTAGCGAGCGACATTGAGCAGCGAACATGGCCAACAAGGCTGCAACCGAAACATCGTTACTCTTTCACTTTCATCTATTGATTGTCAATCGCTGTGGGGAGCGATCGGTAACCAATGTTTGGCGTGTAAAATGGATCGTAACACCGTCCAAAGTGACATCAGCCAGTTGTAAATGTTTCCTTGAGGCTTAGTACATTCAACATAAAGTTCGAGTTGAAGAAGATAAAGTAATGAGGGATAAACAAAAATGGAGATTTGTTGTCCTTCACAGCAGGTCGTCTTTGAACGATACAGGATGGCATACTGGTGATCAGGATGTTATATTAAAATAATCACTGAGAATCTTAAAAAAAATCAAATGAAGATTTTGCAACCAAAAAACAATAATAAACTTAAGCTATTGTTTTGGAAAAACTGATTGGAAATAAAAGTCTAAATTACATTCGACTATTTAAAATTATTTACTTCCATATTTTAATTTAAAAGAGGATCATAAGATCTTTACTCATAAATGTTTTTAGCACATGCGGTATTTTTCTTCATCAGATTCCATGTTTTATTTTCTAAATTATTTTTCTATTTTCTGTTCAGTATTTTGTCAAATATATTTCAAGAGTTTTAAAAACCGATTTAAAACAGTTTTTGTGCTGTGAAATTATTTGAAAATAATAGACACCATAAATCGTGTTTCAATTACCAAACCAACCCACCGTTTACTGTTAACAACAATGGATCAGTCAGAGCACACCGCATACGGCACAAGTGTGAAGTGTGCGTCTGCGACTGCCTACAAAAGAATTCCACTTTGATATAAGATGCTGCACCCATATACCCTTCAGCGCGAGGCACTGTTGCGGATTTTTATTGCAAGGAATGTACCGATTCAGATCCCACTACAATTCCTGCTTCTCGCGCAACATTCTGGCCACCGCCACCGGTTGGTGAGGTCAAGTAGGAAGCCAAAAGCCACGGACAACGCAGATGCAGCCAAGCCCATCGATTGGGTTTGGTAGTAAGACAAAAGCGTACCAAGTATGCGTATTAAGCCCCTTTTCGCTTGGTTTACGTGTGGATTTGGTGGTGAAATGAGCAGAGGAAAACAGAAACAAAAGAGCGTAACGCCATCGGTTATGAATGAACAGTGAAGCTGCAGATTTCGGAGCTGTCAATAGTAGGCGGTTTTGCACGAGTTGTCAGTTTCCACCATACTGAATGCTCTTGGCGTGTTAGTGCGTGACGGAACAGTGGACATCATTGCGCTGTTAACGCAACCACTCGATTACGATACGTAAGAAGTATAGTTCAAACCAAATGGTCCGCTCTGCTGGTATGCAGAAGGGTGTGGAAGACAACCGCCGATACGGGCTAGGTATCCACTAGCAGCACTAGTGTCTAAGTGTATTGATTGCCGCCGATCTGACAGCAAGAAGTAAGAGCTACCTGTTAATGAACTGTCAGTGCTAGGGGAAGCTAATAACTTATAGGCAATCGTCAGTAATAGGCACGCCTTCGTTCACGGCAGCTAGAAGGCGTTGAGTGTGCCTCCACAACACAACAGTGATCGATTACTATAAGCGTCTTCGTGGATTGAAGGCTTCCGCTCGATCGAGAAGCTACAGTAACGTGCAATAAAACTGTATTTTCACACTTCCGTACAGCTTTTAACACCATGTGGCGATAAAGATCCCCCTGCCACATGCGAATTCTTCCACACCTTATTATTCGTACCTTAGCAAACCGATTGTCCATGTCCTTCGCAATACGCACAGTCATTCCCTTTACCACACTTTCAGAACTCATTTTGCAGCTCGAAATAAAAAAACACACTTTTGGAAACTTTCGTTCTTTATTGGCGATTGGAGCAGCTGAAGATCTGAAGTCTTTTGACCTCCATGCCTGTTCTGTGGCAACTTGAGCAATTAGAGTCCTCGTTTCCGACAGGAAACATTGTCCAATCTCGACAGTTCACTAATTAGGGATTGGCACGATGGAAAAACCGGCTCCAATCACACGAGTACCGAAGCATCGCATCATTCAAGGATCGTCGCACAAGCGGGTACAGTCACACAGTCGCATGGTGTCGGTCTGTTTGTGCTGTCAGCTTGCCTCTGCCTACCATTGGAGACGACGCTAGCCACTCAGCCACGCAACCGACACAATTGGGTCAGCTGGGAGCGTCAAGAGCATCTACCACGGCATCTTCCGCAGCAGGAATAGATCGAGTGTAGATCGAGGGCGATCGGTTCCATTCGATTAGCGGAAGGAATTCAGGTCACATGTTTAGAAGAGCTTCTTAAATGAGTACCGTACATGGGAAAAGAAGCAGCACGCACCCATTGTGGGTGCGTTGTGTAAGATGCTCTTCATGTGCCACGACAAAAGCTCGTCCATTTCTTGCGTTAAAGCACCATTTCTCACATTCAGCGTTAGCTTTGTGTTCTGCCGGCAGATAAAATCGACACGAAACAGTTTCTCTGCCAACAGCGACATCCCCGAACAAATCTTAATAGAATGGCAAAGGCCACGGCAATTTGTTCGCACCGTGCTTGGGCCACTTTCGAAATCTAATTATCGATCGACCACCGTGCAGGGGCGGTCATGTTTGTAAGACGCAAAAGAATTAAAATTGTTAGCTATTGCTCCACGTTCCGTCGTACGTGCCTGTGAATTCGATGTTCTCGTAAAACTATGTATCTTCACCTTCGATCCATGACCTTCAGGATCGCATGGGTTTGGTCATGCAAACTTTAATCTTTGAAAAGCGGGGCTCCACCAGAAAGAGGACATTTTCTCATAAAAAGGTATGTGTCATCATCATGCATTACGCCTAGAGAATAAATAATACCTTCTTCAAGGATCTCTCACCTGCCAAAATGCCATTTGTTTGCCTCTGCAACCAGGGATAATCTTCTACAACTGCATCCAGAGTTTTTAAAAAATTCTTCATGGAATTGCGTAGTTCCAAAGTAAACCAAACTATTCTATCAAACAAATATACTGTAACTATTCTTTACGTGTGAGGATTACAAAGCACAAAGCAGCAACTAAGCCAAGGTGAGTGTAATCACTCGTTGGTGACCGAATTTTACCACCGTGCTCCTAATGATATGTTGCAAAGTTGGTTGGCGTAAAATGATCAATTATTGACCTTGCAGTTAATAATTCAATAATTCATTCTAAGAATAAATGTCTAGCAGTTTTATTGACTTGGACATCAAAGTAAAAAATAATCATTATGTCCGCTTACCGGAAATAGCAGTTTCGGATAAATTCCTAAATCCCTAAATAATGTCTAAATAATGTCCTAACACACTGTTTTGAGGTATTATATGAAAACGCATTATGTCTAATTCAAGGCCAATAGAATCTTTATTGGTTTCATCACTTGTCCGCGTTCAATTAAAAGCAACCAACACAATTATTGCGATCCCTTCACACCATCTCCATAAAAGGATCGAACGATCTGCATGCAACATTCCGTCGCACATTCGATACACGATGCATCTGGCACGGGTGAGGTGAGATGCATCGAGAATCTGTTTTACTGTCAGGCCACCCACATCTCTCGATTCCCCCCCTGTAGTTCCAGCTGAATCATCCGGTTTCGCAACTTTCGCTAGCATAAAAAACAACACACACAAACCCAACTCAATTTCCAACCCCCGCCGTGATTGATGAGAGCGATTTTACGCGCCGTAAAGGTGCGCTCGGTAAACCTGTAAGCATTCTTCTGCACACACAGGCGCACGATTGCTGTTCGAGGCAATAATTAAGCGTCCCTTAACGAATGCGAAAGGTGAGGAAGGAGTGTTCCTTGTCGCTGGTTCCGCGTTGCTCACCTCGAACGTAGCAGGTGCCACATTACAAGACGATCGCGATCGTATTTTACAATCGATGCGGTTTCGATCTTAGAGCGCCAGTGGATGACAGCAGATACCGAAGGAAGGGATCGTGATGGGTACGGACTGTCATCGTGCGCTAACATTATGGTGCGTTAGGACCATCTCCAGGGCCACTGTACGCAAAGAAGGATTGGTATGGCTTATGAATGAAATGGATAGAAGACACCATGAACGCGATCTAGTTTAAACAACAACGAATCGAATACTAACAAAACATTTATTCTAAATGCAGACAAAACATATGTCAGAGCGTATGGCACTTTATCATCTTCGAAGTTCGGTTTGAACGCCAGACATTTTTTGATTGTTTGTTTCATTCCTATGTTGATTGTACTCAGTACACTGCACTGTACTGAGATAGACATTATTGACAAAATACGGTAAAATACGTAATTTTTATTGTTAGTTTCTTTACTCACCGACAGAACATTAAAATACTTATTTGAGGCAAATATTGTAGAGAGTGGATTATACAAACAATGGACAATTCTCGGCCTGCCAGATGACGTTATAAGGGCTCAGAAATTTGATAGACCTTACAAAAATATAAGATTATTTCATACGTATATTTTGAAAAATATCATATGGACACGAATTGTGTCCTATACAACTGCGGGTACCTTTAATTAAAATTCGCTAATGGAGGCATTTGCAATAAAGAGTTTTTCAACACGCCCTAGACCTGACTTTTATCCAGACGCCACAGCAACATGAGCAGGCTATATAACTTAAAGAATTTATGAAAAAACTCATAGCTCCAGCAGCTTTGGGTTAATTTTGTGTTTGGCTTGTTCGTGAGAAATTAGTTGGTGGGTTATTTAATGTAATTATTAAGTTGTCTATATCAAGCATCTAGGGTCGTCAAGCCTTAGAGACCATAATGAACAGTATGGTTGTGATATGAAGTGATAAGTTTTAATTTGTAATAGTTTTTGAACGTTTTTGAAGGATCGAATCCTTCCTTGAGGAATAATAAATACAATAGATGACCAAATGCTATTGCAGAATATGTTAAAACATTGTCCATTAACTCCAACAGTGCGTTATTTTATATTATCCACCAATTTCTGAAGTTGATGGAAATAACTAAATGAATATACTGCACGTTATCAACAACTTAAAAATATTATTTTTTAATGTTTACAAAACTGTTGTAGAAAACAACATATTGTTTATTTCTCTTTTTAAACTTTCAAAGGTAATTTTAACTTTTAAATTGGAAGGATAAGTCTTTAAAAAAAATAATCATGACATTTTTAAATACCACCATATAAATATTATTTATTTATATTTGCATTATGACGGCTTTCGCCGTATTATCGTTATATAAATATGCGTTATCTATTTTTTTGTATCAACTTATTTTACTACTTAGCTGGATAGATAATCGTTGCTACGGGGGATTGTTCTGGATGGGATTTTCTTCCGGTCCGTTCGTGTGAAGACCGGCGCCGCTACGATTATGTCACAAGGCCGCCTGTGAATATGCGTTATTCCAGAAAGTATGAGTATGAGTTCAGAAGTAGCGATAACGTTCAGTATGAAAATTACGAAATAAGAGCATAATAAATAAAAAAAAAATTGAAACAAATTAATTTCTGATAACTGCATTACACGTATCAGCGTAACCCTGTCTAAACCATTTTGTTTTCCTTCCTATCGTCATCTAACCGCCTTTCAAATCCCCTCACCAAACATCTCTCACTTTCGCACTTTCGTTTGCGATCCATGCGCAGTGTGTTGCATCGTTAGAAGCGATACGTTGGTGTAATTGCTACAATCAATCAGAACCATCCCATTGGATGCTTTCCATTTCCTCGTAACACAGATGGGGACTCAACTCTACTCGACTTCCATAGGGAAAAATCGAAATGGATAGGAACGATAAGGAAGAAGGCATGATGGAGGTTGTTTCCTTTCAACGCCTTCCCGGTGTTTGATTACGTTAGCACCATTGCGACCGTACTCGAGGGCAAAAGCGTCGAGTGTTGCCGTTCACTCAACCTCCCATATGGTTGGATGGCGCTGGCCACATGACCGAAAGGCACATTGAGTAAGGAATTCTGGAATTTAAATCCCAATTTGTTTTTATTTATTGGTTTGATTTGTGTGATTTGTTCAGACACAGAACTACTATATTACCCGAATAAGATGTGAAACTTAAAAAAATGCCAAATTTTTACCTAAATAAAATCCACCTTTAGCGCCCACAGTGCGCTTTGCCGTTCATTTGACGGATTTAACACGCTCCACAAACCCAACATGAAGTCTGCTACGACGGGCCGCTTCCAAGATTAATGCAAATACATTACCCGTAATGCGATGCGATTAGACTGATTAGATTAGAGCGCGTCTACTTTGCGCTCACGACCATAGCAGACGCGCTTCCCGGTTCGGTCCCAAACGGCCCCGTCGGTCAACATGGGCCGAGTCCGGTGAGTCGAAGAAAATGGAGTCAATTTTGCATTTCCGCTGCTGCTCGATGGTGTCGCCGGGCGTTGGGCCAAACGACAGTCAATTAACAGCTTGACTCTTTTCGAGCGGCGAGTTTCCGATGAAATAGAATCATTAGCCCGTTGACATGGTTGGGTTTTTGAATCGAAGCAGGATAACGATCCGGGCGCACCAGTTCGGAGACGAAAGTGGAAGAGAACTAACCGGGCAATTGGGGAACATCGTGTGTCCGGATATCGTGTTCGTGTCTCAATGCTCGACAAGTCAATTCATTACGTAGGATTAATTTTTACTGCCACATTGATCGATGATCCGCATCGGAGTTCGACTGAAGAGAAGCAGAAGCAGTCTTTTGCCTTTTTTTTTGAAGAGGGTGAGATAATGGAGTGTCTTTGAAACTTAAAGCATTCATTTTTCAAGCAAACAATTGTAAATGAATGAAATTAGAAGGCACACATTGTGGAGTTTAGTACTTTTGTTTACTTTGACAATTGTGGGCTGAATTTCAAACGGTTCCAGAAACAAGGCAGAACAAATTGAATTAATATTCACTTCTTATATCGATTGTTCAAACAAAGTGAAAAAAAAACAATGTTTGTTTATTTTTGTTATTAACAGAAGCATAGAAAAAATTTTCTAATGCGAAAAGCAACAAAACCATACTCTTTATTTATGTCATACCAACTGTTTAAACACATGCGGAAAGGCATTACCAGTTTTGTTGCTGTTTTTACCCCCCATACCCAGGTGGTAAATGATTTAACTGATAGCAAATCTTAAAACTTAATCCAGTTGCTCGATACCGATCCAGTTGTCGAGCAGAGTGTATCAGTACATTGAGCTTTCGTCGGCATCCGCACAGCAACTTCGAAGCACATTCGAATTGTGCAATCAACTACACAACACGCTGAGTGTATGGGTTTGCGTTGCGCACATATGTTTAATAATACGTGAAATATTTGTACTTTTTCTTATATTTTCTGGTCGTTTATATTATTTTTAAATTAATTTCAATAGTAGCCTACAAGCTTTTCTAAAAACGCTGTAACCTTTATCCAGGGAAATAATTGAACGTCAAACTGGAATACGTCATTATGCTGCAGACGTCACCACGTTTGGTTTGTAAAGAATTCGCCCAAATCTTAAGAAATGGTATACCATTTTTTTAAGGATAAAACAGTAATTATAGTAATTCTTCATAGAATTGAGGATTAATTACCATTAATGTAAGAGATGCTTAATTTATAAATTGGGTAGCTCGGTTGTGCATTGGTAGCGGCACCGGTAGTCACTCGACAGGACCGGTACAAAATCCCACCCGGACCAATCCCCTGGACGCAAAATAGCAAAATAATGCCGGAAATAGCAGACTCCCAACAACCTCTTCAGGTTGTTGTGCCAAAAAAGAGCAATTTACCGATAACGAGGAAATAAATTAGAAATGGGTTTTAATAATTCAATAATCTAACCAGTTATGTTTTAAAGCAATAAATTTAATTCATGGCTATTGTTTCATACGTTTCACTCACTAATGAACAATTCACCGTTCCGATAATCATGGAAAGGATTACCTGTTTTTCGGGTCTTTGAAGTTTTTATCGTCTTCTTTTTTTTTTATTTACTCTGGAACGGCCAGGCCGTATTGCTTTTTTTTATCGTCTTCTATCATTGGAAAACTTCCACAAAAAAAAATCGATAACGCTACCAATATCAATGTATATAACGAAAGAATGTTCAGAATTATAAACAAGCGCTGTTTGCTTTGTGCTGTAACTGAATTGTTGCGCTAAATGTGGTTCCAAATTATTTGAAATCATCACCACGTGACATTACAGCCATTACCCATGCTGCCCATGCTCGAGATTCCGCCTATCAACAAAACAATAAAAATGTATTGCTACTTAGAAAACCTAAAGTATCCTTACCTCGCAAAATATCCTACCTCAAATCGCTTAAACTACGTAAATTGAGAACTGCGTAACTATATCATACCTTTAGGAGTTGATTCTTCGTTTAACAGCATATCACATTGACGTTTTATTTTTATTGTATAGAATGGCACCCCAGGGAGTCTCCGTCTCCAGTGGAGTCCCTCTAATGATCCTCGTTCACCAGCCTTTACATCAGGTTTTTAAGATATTCTTCTTGTTTGGAGCCCCTAGTAGCATGGTGGATAATTTTCCGTGATGGATAATCTACTCAGGATTCACGTTCTCGTTACACAAAGTGCTCTGGAGAGCGACATGCAATCGAAGAGAGAAATAGATGTAACAACCGCAACATTTCTCAATGCATAAATTTTGTTCTTAACTTTAAAAAATACTCACACTTTATCCATTCCTGTACTTGGAGATGTTCTTTCCTTTTCTTCTATCAGTTATACTATCAATTCTCAGCATTTGGCGTGTGTTTGGGTCCGATTTACGAAGATTTACGGCCGTGAAGTGCGTATTACCAATCAACAGTTTAGCCACCAGCTGTCCAGACTGATTGTATATATGAACGATAATATGCATACCTGCATATGCATAGCGTATTTTTCCCATCTAGTAAAGTTTCCACAAACATCCATTTCACAATCAATCAATTTGTGCTGCAAGGATGTTCAGCTATCATTTTTAATGCATTGAAGAAGGATTTTATCTTCCAAATGAGTTGAAACGTTCCTGAAAATAAACGATAAGTTTGCAGGACAGGATAGTTTTGCGTTGACAGATAGAATCCACACACAGCTCAAAACTGTGTTGTGCTCAAACAAACATAACAGTTATGCAGGAAAAATAGTCTTTTGTTTTCTGTTTTCTTTTGTTCTAGTAAACCAATATCTCAAATTTTCAAATCTCAAATGGTTGTATAGACAAATACAGAGATGGTTAGCTAAGACCTTTTGAGGAACTAGTGTCAGAAGAAAAAAAAGATTATACATAGAAGCAGCAATCTATTCTAATAGATTGAAAAAAGTATAAGTCCAACTCCGGATCGCGTGAGTCTTTCGTAAAATGTGACACAGCTCATCTTCACATATTTCGCATACAAGAATTACTCTGCTATACACGTGAAGATAACAAAAACATGTGATCCCGCTGTAGGTGCGTCGGAGAGATATTATATTATAGAGATATAGAGATATTATGACGGTCAATATCTCTTATGTTTTGAACGTTATTTCTTTATTTGAGTAATCATTAATGTTTCTTAATATTGTTTTCTCCAGGGCACACCTTACAGTGGTTACACGGCGGCTTCCACAGACTGTGCCAACACGTTACCGTCGTCACCCTCACCCACCTCAATCGGCAGCATTCACAACCGGCAGAGTTTCAACTTCTGGAAGGCCGGCTCACAGACACCCCTGTCCGCCTCATCCTCCAGCAGTTCCTTCTTCCGGCCAAATCAGCGTTGCCTGATGTACAAGATACTCAAAGTGATCTGGCGCTACATAAAGTGGCCGCTCGGGTTGCTGATGATTTGCGGTTTACTAGGTCTAGTGGTGTACTTCCTGGTCGTGGGTAAGTAACTTCGGAACGCACAACATTTCGGTTTGGTTTATTCCCCTAATGCCATGTATGTCCTTACAGATCGTGATATCATGAGTAGCGGATTGTTGGGCGAGGATGGATACGAGGTGGATGAGAATTTGTCAATCGATTTTAACGATTTCACCAGCACGAATGATCTGCACTTTGACCATCGTTTCGCTCAAGGAGGCACCCCAAAGGAGCCCAAGTCAAAGGACCCACAAGGACCGGGCCGAACAGTGGACACAAAGTTTTCGTTCGGTCTGGACAACGATCTGCTGGCCGTGTTTGGAACGCACGCGAAGAAACCTTCCTTTGAGTGGCCCACGACGGCATCCACGACCAGTGCGTCCCACGACGCGGACCGTCAGCGCACGGAGAGCGCGAGCGAAGAGCTGCCGGCACTGGTGGTCAAAGTGACGGATGCGCCGATTCGCAAGACCAGCACCATCTCGCTGAAGGACTACACCAAGGCACGCGTTGTGTTCGATGATGAGGACTTCCTCGACGCAGACGACGGTCAAGGTCGTACGCAGCAGGCACCGGTGCATCCGGAAGGCACGACCAAAGCTTACCAGCCGGGATACTCGATCGACCCAGCATCGGCCGCGATTCAGGTGGGAGTCCGGGCCGATCCGGCACGTGGGACGGAGGTGCGGGGATTCACCTCCGGCCATCAGAACAATTTTGGCGTCCCGATCGAGGAGGACGAGCGTATGTTGCGCAAGCTGAACGACCAGCTAATGCAACTGGAGCACCAGAGAGAAGTGAATTGACGTTTCATATTGTTTGTTTCCCGTGCTGGGTGTTGCTGCCGAGCTTGGGGTTTCTCTTTCTTTTTTACTTTCTGTGTTGAGTAACATCTCTGCGTTGCTTTTGCATGTTATATTGAACATTCGGAGTCCGGAACGTTAACAAGAAGACTTCGGGGAACTGGCGTCTAAAGCTTTCAACTCACTTCAAACTCACTTGTTACTTTTCACGAAAATTTCTCGGCACTCGTTTGGACATTAATTCCAATGCAAACTTTTCCCATTTTTTGAGCAAAAAAAAAAAACGAGAATTGTCTGCACACACTACCGGAAACCATGGGCTATATAGCCTGTCAAACACACTAAAACACAAACTTGCATGGCTACTTAGGACACTAAAGGCACTAAGGCACGTTTTCCAAATTTGCATGCCAGTAATGATGAGTGTTTGTTCAAAATGACGAACAAAATGGCGTATTTAATTCCGGTTCATCGTAGTGCGTGGGTTTCTTCGGGTGTTGTACGACTGTTGTGCACTGAATGATATTCGTTAATTGCTTCCATTTTGTTAACTATTACACAATTATGCATAAAATAACACTTGGCTACCGTTGTAATCTAACCATTCTGTTGATTTATTCACACGCTAGAAAAATGTTACCACTCCGTCGGCGACTACCGACTCAAGTCTCTACAGGACGAAGGTGTCCCCGACGCTACCGATTCTGTCACGCTTTGAGATCACCACCGAAGGATTGAAACGGTTTAACATTTCCGAAGAAGGTAAGTCATAGGAAATTGTGCGCTTCTGCAGAAAGAACCTGACTCCCATTCCACGAAGTAGTTCATCGTTTATACTCTTCTGTTCCTTACAGGTATCTGCCAATCCACATCTCTTTCGCTTTGCAGAGGAATTCTACCGTATGATCTCACGGTTTCCACAAATCGGCAACTGACTCCACTCGAGCACGACCACTTCCAGTATTTGATCAACTCTAAGTGTTCGATACGCGTTGCAGAATTCGTGTGTCTCGTGCTGGAACCGGAATGTCGACCAACACGCATGGGGACACTAGCACCGTGCAAGCGAATTTGCAAATGTACGTATGGACATCGTTTTGAATGGGGTTATCAGTCAGTCTTTTATTGATTATTGTATTAAATGGTGCCCCCGAAAGTATAAGCACGATTTAAAAGTTAGACAAAAAAAACCTGTTCCAGAAACTTTATGTTTATTTGATAAATACAGTTTATGGTATGTTTTGGAATATTAAAAAAATTAAAAATAGTTCAATCGTACGCTAATGATGATGATCGTGTCTTTGACATAGCAAACATAGGCCAAATCCGGCCAAAACAACTCTGGACTAGCATGTTTTCGTATCATGGGCAGCAAACGTCGATTCAAACACTCTCGGATCTAGGAATCGGTTCTCATCGTCTCCGTTGTCACTAAACGGTTCAGACATCATACCGCATTCGCAAATGGCTTGCCACAACATCGCCTATTTTCAGAATTTTTCGGAAAATATAGATTCTTCGGCTTCTTCGACGCCCTGGCTTGCAGGCACCGTGTAATATTGACCCCCCAGAAGAGTTTTCAAGTCAAAATTTACGTACGACTCATCATCCATCACGATGAGTATTGGCGACACAGCAGCTTGTCGTACAGCTTCCGAGCCCGACATTTATCGCATGCGGCCTGTTTTGTAATCCGTTTCGGTTTCTTTTGTTTTTTATACGTTTTTAAATTCAATCTTGCCTTGGCACGTTAGATACGTTTAGTTACGTTTTGATTTACCCAGTTTTTGAGCCACATCGCGAATGGAACTTTCCTTTCTTTGCTTGAACGCTTTTGCTATGTCCCGGTCCAACCGCTGATCGACAGGACCAGGATTTTGGCCACTTTTCGGCGTATTCTCGAAGCTGGACTCTTCTCGAAACTTTTGGATGGCGGTTCGTACGGTTCCGATACTCACACCTTCCGAATTCGCTAATTGACTTAGCGAAATGTTAGGTGTCGAGCACCATTTGTGCAGAATGGTTTTGCGCTTTTCGACGGAAATGCCTCGCATTTCAACAGACGCTATTGAAAAAATAGTTTTAATGCATTAGCTAGTAGCTCCGAATGTAAACAATCAAGCATATCAAGAATCAGCTGTTTTACGTCATCCGTTTACTAGATACGTCATTTAGAAATTGTGGTTATACTTTCGGGGACACCCGTTAGAGCTAAATAATGTTAAGTGTAATAATACACAAGTCTAAGTTCTGACTTAAAGTTACTAATAACATGCACATCTTTTAGCAATTTTGGAACCGTGTGCCCACATCATTGCAAGTTCGGAAGCGCTAACGGCGACTTTCGATTGCGATAGCTACCCGGACTCAGACGATCGGAACGTTTGCGAAGATCCAACGCGATTAGGCCAGTGCTATGCCAACGAGTTCCGGTGTGCCGATTCTAGCTGTATACCGCTGCAATGGAAGTATGTTGTAGAACTTTATCCTTTCTAGTAGAACTGGGCTTTCACATCGCCATCGGTCCTTATTGCAGGTGCGACAACATCAAGGACTGTCACGGTGGTGAGGATGAGTCAGATTGTAAGCAGTGCGAACGGGACGAGTATCGATGCATGTCGAATGACAAGTGTATTCCGGACAAGTGGCGATGCGACCAGTACGAAGATTGCCCGGACGCATCAGACGAGCTGGATTGTTACTACGACGAACCAACGACATTCCCAACGGCTTACGGTAGCCAACGGGAGTATCCCTTCGTGCAAGTACAGGTTCCCAACAGTCCGAACGGGTAAGCGAATGGGTGATGGGCAGTGCGCTGGGCGCGCTTGCTGTTGTTGTGTAGCTGTAGACAGGCACCAGGACCTTGACACAACGGACATGCACCGTGTTGAACGTTTGGACGGAACTTCCTATTGCACCGTAGAGTACCTGCACAAACCACGAATCACAATGCACATTGAATGGAGAGGGAGGGTTGATGAAGAAAACCGAGATGTGTTTGATTGTATATCTATTTCTCCAAGCTTTCGACATTTGGGACAGTACGGGACACAGGTGTTGCTACTAGTAAATGTGTAGGTGACGGTGACGCTACTAGTGGCATGAATCTGGTAAGAAACTCACATAGTACTTTTATGGACGATGATGCTCCACGACTGCGGACACTTTGTGCCTTGTTCGACAGCTTTCCGGCGTTGCGTGATTTCTGTTTCCCACTGCTCTTTTGGGAAACAGTTTAGGTTAAGCACAGCACTGTAAGTGTTCTACTGCGCTTTGACAACTAATTGCCATCTCCTTGCAGTCGTCCGTACATAACGATCACGAATGAAGATCGTTCCCATTCGGAGGGACATCGAAACACTCAGGAAACCGTCCCATCCGGTGCACGGGAGTACGCGAACTATGACACCTCAGAAGAAGCTGAAGAAGGTGACAAGTACGAACCAACAGCGGCAGAGAACGCCCCATTCGTGAATCGACACCGGAATCGTACTAAGGACGGCAACGACGATGAAACGACTGCTATTGCTGAAGGCACGGATGTGACTACCACCGTTCGGTCGAGGGGAAAACCGATCGAGGATCAAACAGAAGCCGAAACAAGCCGTACAATATCGGTGCCAAAGTCGTTAGGTATCCAAAGCGACCAACAAAGCGTAAATCCGGAGAGACGAAACAGCTTTTAATTTTCTTTCCACCGGACGTTGGTTTTTCAGTGAACTTTCAGGACAGTAAGGAAATCATGATGACGTCCGATTCGGAGAATGATTTCAAGATCAGCAGCACCAGCCGGGATTTTCTAACGACGGCCCATGTGTCCCCGTGTCCGGAGGGTGAGTTGCGCTGTGTCAGTGGTATCTGTATATCCGTCAGCCAGCTGTGCGATCGGGTAAGGCGGTTCGAAATGTGGACATTTGAGTACATGATTAATGATTCCGTTTATGTTTTTGTGCAGGTCGCTGACTGTGCCGATGGAGCTGATGAGGCTGGATGCACCTACAAGGAATAGAAGAAAGAAGCCAATAGCGCGTTTTACTAATCATCTGTCAGCGATGTAGATGTTTGATTTTTTTTGGGCTTCTGCCAGCGATATCGTTAAACAAACACTGTTGTTTGATTTTTTTTTAATTGTTGATTCGTGTTAAAAACGCATATAGGAATATCACTCGGAACTCAACATTCGTTGTACCATCCGCAGAAGAGCAATCGCAATGCAGCACCTCATGATGATGCGAATCGTCTGCTTCCCACAACAGCAATGGGTTAATATTCATTTTAATCGTTAAAGAACACACGTTCAACACACTTTCATCGTGTAGAAGAATGAGCGCGCACAGATATCAACGTCCGTTACCATCATTTTTAAGACAGGGCTGTTTTATTACCACTGTAATGCAAGATGGTTGCATTCCCATTGTATGTTCGTTACAATCGTCATTCGTGCTAGAATTTAGGAAAAGTTTCATCTTTGAGCTTTGTACATAGAAGACACTATTTGACACTCATTTCATTATTATCACTCTCGAGAATCTATTGTAAATGTTTTATCTTTATCAGTTAATAAATACAGTGAAATTAATGCATTGTTTGTTGTTTTTTGACGTGAAAGTTCTGAAAGGAGAGCTCTAGAAGGGATTATTTTTTTGTGGTCTCATGTGCAGCTGGCAGCAGCTATTACAGTTTCTATTACGATAAAGCACGTTAATTTTTCAACAGTCAATATTAATTATGGTTTCGGTCTGATATATGCCTGTATTATGGGTTCGGTTACGACTGATTGAATAACAGTTATATCGTCTTGAATTTCGACCAGCCTGTATGTGTGCATGTATGATCAACAATATAATATTATTGTAACTTACCGATTTGTTCAAATATGAATAGCATTACGTCCCTAATTACCAAATCGTTTCATCTTTTGATAAAAATGATTTTATTGTTTGTTTGAAAAAAATATAGTATCAATTATATATTAATATACAACAATAATTGTTTGAACGGAAAATGTATTAACGTATACGAAAACATATGTTATGATATTACGAAAGCATTAGTGAGTCATAAATATTTTGATTTCGTTGAGTTGAGCCAAAACTTCGATTCCGGTTTATGTTTAACTGCTTAGAAAAGCTTTATTTCCAAACTGAGACCGTCGGGTCACAGTCAACAACACAGAATGTCATTTAATAAATGATATTTTTAAGTTTGAGAAATAAAATTGAATAAATAGGAAAGACACCACATCGAACAGGTGATTGCATACCCTCAGGGGTACTGATTCTGGCCATGTATTTATTCCACATGTTATGTTATTTAAAAAGTCCGAAAGGGATGGTAAGTTGTAGGAGATGCGGTGCAAGGACATTGAACCGAAGTAACCGCCGATTAAAGTAACAGCGCTTACGCTAAAGGAACCGTTGGCTGCTGCGTATCGATTTCTCACAGAGGATAGAAATCGACTGAACTTTATCGATAAATTTTTGTAAAGTACTTGTACGTAGAATAAGACTTTGTTTAAAGGATTCTGATGCACAATAAAATCACGTAACAACAAACGAGTTTGGAAATTTTCAGTTACAATTAGCTGATGGAAAACAGTTGGACAAATACGGGTCTCCGTATGTATCAGAGAATACAAATTCTTTGAAATTGATTTCTGCTTTGAATTCTTTGAGTTTGAAAACTTGCCTTTCGATAGCACGTTCTGCGCCCCATCATCCAAAGTTTGGATGATTCTCTATGGAAAACGCATTGAACATGTTAAAGCTCATTTCTCAAACAGACTTCACAAACAGAAGTCATAATACGATTCTTCCCTTTTTTAAAACTGATCTATACAATTTGTCCCACCTAATTGACCTATGAGATCGACCTTATTATGGCATAACCACACAGTGATCTGACTGCATATATTGATCCCCAATAATCGTTGCCACGAACGTCCCGATAGTGAGAAGGCAGACTCGGATTAACTACGAACTACTTACACATTGACGATGCCATTGACGATTTCTCTGAGTTTATGCGAGCTACCCCATCGAGGTCCTCCCTGGGGAGACCGCTGAATTATATCAGTATACATCAGCAAGATTTTGTCCCCAGAAGGTCAACTTTTCTTGTGCAATTCGTGAGCAACTGGTACAAAACCATTGATGCTGATTTGCAAGTCGACGCCATTTAGGGCTCATTCAATTATTACGTAACGCAAAAATTGTCAATTTTCGACCCCCTCCCCCCCTATTGTAGCAAAACGTAACACTGGACGCAACCCCCCTCCATAAATTACGTAACATTTAGATGACCCTTTCCCCTTGTTTTTAAAATAAATAAATTTTCTTAAGTAATCTATGTAACCCCATCGTATTTCGACTAATGCAAAAAGAAACAAACATACTATCTAATAAATTCTAACTACTCACGCCAGGATGACTTGCTTGATCGTTGCTAATAATTTGAAGCGGTTTTAGAACCTACTTCAATCTATACAGCTACGATTCTGCGTACGATTCTTTCTTTTGCGTAGTTGTCTTCTGTTAATCCTCATTATTAATTAACATTTTTGACTAACTTTTGTTTTTTTATAAAACACAGATTTAAAGAATCTAAAACACTGGCGAAAATATAAAACCATTTGTTGGTAAAGTAGATTTAGTGAATAATTTTCAGTTGAACGAAGCCGGGAGTATATAGAACTTATACAGCTTTAGTACTCACATACGCCTGTGAGACATGGACTTCGTCCAAAACTGACGAAACTGGCTCAGAAGGTTGTTTTGGCCCCGTGTGTGTGGAAGGACAATGGAGCCGCTACAATGATGAGCTCTATGAATTGTACGGTGAACTTACCGTCGTACAGCGGATTAGACCAGCCTGGGCCCCTGGTCACGTCATGAGAATGACACCGGACGAACCTGTCAAAAAACTGTTTTAGGTCGTCCTCATGGACAGAGGAGGCTTGGTAGGCCCAAATTAAGTTAGAGGGATGCCTTTGATGAGTCCAACAGACAGATTATGGATTGACTAACGACGGCGCTAGACCGTAGGTGGTTTAGAGGACTCCTGCAGCAGGCCAAGACCACGAAGTGCCGGAAAACTCAAAACTCAAACCCATTGTCCCATCATTTAACACCCAATTGAACATCATTCATTTAGAATGTCAATTGAAAAACTGCATTTGGTTAAATAAAACGGTTAAATTGAATTGATAAACATCGTAAAATTCAGCACCATTAAAATCAACTATGTTAGCTGGTATGCGAGTTCAAATACTGCCACCGATCACGATGTTGCACGTTCTAGTTGGCAAAAGTTATTTATTGTACTGTGAATAATCTTCCGAGCACAAAATTATATTGAATAATTAACGGATGTATGGTTAATGATTAATGATAATATTGTATGAAGCTCTGGATAATGATGATATTGTATGAAGCTCTTTACGATAGCGGATAACTTGGATGCATCATTCTAAGACTGTTTAGAGCTTTTCAAGCTCAATGTAAGTTTTAAGAGTCGACGATGCTTGCTATGAGACAATGGATGCAAACTGGATCCACTACAACACATAGGATCAAAGGTCTGTGTAGGATAGAGGTCGGGTAATATAAAGCAATTTGACAAGTAGCCTAAAGTTCGTTACACGTGATTTGTCGTTTGGAAACACTTTTCCATTTAAATGTTTTGTGTGTAGTTGTGTTCATTAAACGGGCCGGTCATAGCAACAAGATTTTTATTGTTTTAGATTTGGTTGGAAATTTGTGTCGCTGTTTTTCGATTTTTGTCTGGAATAAGATCTGCATATCTTATTGGCGATTGGTGTTAGGTATGATTGGTGTTCAAGGCCGGTGAAAAGGCAGAGAATCGGATTTCGTAAAGCGATAATTTGGCAACGAGTAGGTGAGGCTTTTCACATATGAGGCTCATCATATCTCCCGGTTCACAGTACGGCGTGAAGGTCTGGTACCGTGCGATCAACCCTTGGTTCAGAACTCTAATAGGTGATGATCATACACCACTTTATAAAACCATCAACAGCTTGCAGCAACTAAAGGCATTCGAAACGAAGGAAAACTTTAACGACCAAACTAATTGTGAAACTTTGCGAAATAGTACAAGCAGAGGTGCCGAGCCGAAGTCTATTGCTGTACTAGGTGCTACCTCTTCCGTGGATGCTCTCCTGGTACTATACAGTCGGAAACTGGTAGTTTTTGCAGCAGTTTTTCGGTGGTTTTCGAGCAAAATGGCTGTACTAGGTGCTACCTCTTCCGTGGATGCTCTCCTGGTACTATACAGTCGGAAACTGGTAGTTTTTGAAGCAGTTTTTCGGTGGTTTTCTAGCAAAATGGCTGTACTAGGTGCTTCCATTGCCGTGGATGCTCTCCTGGTACTATACAGTCGGAAACTGGTAGATTTCGAAGCAGTTTTTCGGTGGTTTTCGAGCAAAATGGCTTTACTAGGTGCTTCCATTGCCGTGGATGCTCTCCTGGTACTATACAGTCGGAAACTGGTAGTTTTTGAAGCAGTTTTTCGGTGGTTTTCGAGCAAAATGGCTGTACTAGGTGCTTCCATTGCCGTGGATGCTCTCCTGGTACTATACAGTCGGAAACTGGTAGTTTTTGAAGCAGTTTTTCGGTGGTTTTCGAGCAAAATTGCTGTACTAGGTGCTACCTCTTCCGTGGATGCTCTCCTGGTACTATACAGTCGGAAACTGGTAGTTTTTGAAGCAGTTTTTCGGTGGTTTTCGAGGAAAATTGTTGTACTAGGTGCTACCTCTTCCGTGGATGCTCTCCTGGTACTATACAGTCGGAAACTGGTAGTTTTTGAAGCAGTTTTTCGGTGGTTTTCGAGCAAAATTGTTGTACTAGGTGCTACCTCTTCCGTGGATGCTCTCCTGGTACTATACAGTCGGAAACTGGTAGTTTTTGAAGCAGTTTTTCGGTGGTTTTCGAGCAAAATGGCTTTACTAGGTGCTTCCATTGCCGTGGATGCTCTCCTGGTACTATACAGTCAGAAACTGGTAGCTTTCGAAGCAGTTTTTCGGTGGTTTTCGAGAAAAATGGCTTTACTAGGTGCTTCCATTGCCGTGGATGCTCTCCTGGTACTATACAGTCGGAAACTGGTAGTTTTTGAAGCAGTTTTTCGGTTGTTTTCGAGCAAAATTGCTGTACTAGGTGCTACCTCTTCCGTGGATGCTCTCCTGGTACTATACAGTCGGAAACTGGTAGTTTTTGAAGCAGTTTTTCGGTGGTTTTCGAGCAAAATTGTTGTACTAGGTGCTACTTCTTCCGTGGATGCTCTCCTGGTACTATACAGTCGGAAACTGGTAGTTTTTGAAGCAGTTTTTCGGTGGTTTTTCGAGCAAAATGGCTGTACTAGGTGCTTCCATTGCCGTGGATGCTCTCCTGGTACTATACAGTCGGAAACTGGTAGCTTTCGAAGCAGTTTTTCGGTGGTTTTCGAGAAAAATGGCTGTACTAGGTGCTTCCATTGCCGTGGATGCTCTCCTGGTACTATACAGTCGGAAACTGGTAGTTTTTGAAGCAGTTTTTCGGTGGTTTTCGAGCAAAATTGTTGTACTAGGTGCTACCTCTTCCGTGGATGCTCTCCTGGTACTATACAGTCGGAAACTGGTAGTTTTCGAAGCAGTTTTTCGGTTGTTTTCGAGCAAAATGGCTGTACTAGGTGCTATCTCTTCCGTGGATGCACTCCTGGTACTATACAGTCGGAAACTGGTAGTTTTCGAAGCAGTTTTTCGGTAGTTTTCGAGCAAAATGGCTGTACTAGGTGCTATCTCTTCCGTGGATGCTCTCCTGGTACTATACAGTCGGAAACTGGTAGTTTTTGAAGCAGTTTTTCGGTGGTTTTCGAGCAAAATTGTTGTACTAGGTGCTACCTCTTCCGTGGATGCTCTCCTGGTACTATACAGTCGGAAACTGGTAGTTTTCGAAGCAGTTTTTCGGTTGTTTTCGAGCAAAATTGCTGTACTAGGTGCTATCTCTTCCGTGGATGCTCTCCTGGTACTATACAGTCGGAAACTGGTAGTTTTCGAAGCAGTTTTTCGGTTGTTTTCGAGCAAAATTGCTGTACTAGGTGCTATCTCTTCCGTGGATGCTCTCCTGGTACTATACAGTCGGAAACTGGTAGTTTTTGAAGCAGTTTTTCGGTGGTTTTCGAGCAAAATTGTTGTACTAGGTGCTACCTCTTCCGTGGATGCTCTCCTGGTACTATACAGTCGGAAACTGGTAGTTTTTGAAGCAGTTTTTCGGTTGTTTTCGAGCAAAATTGCTGTACTAGGTGCTTCCATTGCCGTGGATGCTCTCCTGGTACTATACAGTCGGAAACTGGTAGTTTTTGAAGCAGTTTTTCGGTGGTTTTCGAGCAAAATTGTTGTACTAGGTGCTACCTCTTCCGTGGATGCTCTCCTGGTACTATACAGTCGGAAACTGGTAGTTTTTGAAGCAGTTTTTCGGTGGTTTTCGAGCAAAATTGTTGTACTAGGTGCTACCTCTTCCGTGGATGCTCTCCTGGTACTATACAGTCGGAAACTGGTAGTTTTCGAAGCAGTTTTTCGGTTGTTTTCGAGCAAAATTGCTGTACTAGGTGCTATCTCTTCCGTGGATGCTCTCCTGGTACTATACAGTCGGAAACTGGTAGTTTTCGAAGCAGTTTTTCGGTAGTTTTCGAGCAAAATGGCTGTACTAGGTGCTATCTCTTCCGTGGATGCTCTCCTGGTACTATACAGTCGGAAACTGGTAGTTTTTGAAGCAGTTTTTCGGTGGTTTTCGAGCAAAATTGTTGTACTAGGTGCTACCTCTTCCGTGGATGCTCTCCTGGTACTATACAGTCGGAAACTGGTAGTTTTCGAAGCAGTTTTTCGGTAGTTTTCGAGCAAAATGGCTGTACTAGGTGCTATCTCTTCCGTGGATGCTCTCCTGGTACTATACAGTCGGAAACTGGTAGTTTTCGAAGCAGTTTTTCGGTAGTTTTCGAGCAAAATGGCTGTACTAGGTGCTATCTCTTCCGTGGATGCTCTCCTGGTACTATACAGTCGGAAACTGGTAGTTTTTGAAGCAGTTTTTCGGTGGTTTTCGAGCAAAATTGTTGTACTAGGTGCTACCTCTTCCGTGGATGCTCTCCTGGTACTATACAGTCGGAAACTGGTAGTTTTTGAAGCAGTTTTTCGGTGGTTTTCGAGCAAAATTGTTGTACTAGGTGCTACCTCTTCCGTGGATGCTCTCCTGGTACTATACAGTCGGAAACTGGTAGTTTTCGAAGCAGTTTTTCGGTTGTTTTCGAGCAAAATTGCTGTACTAGGTGCTACCTCTTCCGTGGATGCTCTCCTGGTACTATACAGTCGGAAACTGGTAGTTTTCGAAGCAGTTTTTCGGTAGTTTTCGAGCAAAATGGCTGTACTAGGTGCTATCTCTTCCGTGGATGCTCTCCTGGTACTATACAGTCGGAAACTGGTAGTTTTCGAAGCAGTTTTTCGGTGGTTTTCGAGCAAAATTGTTGTACTAGGTGCTACCTCTTCCGTGGATGCTCTCCTGGTACTATACAGTCGGAAACTGGTAGTTTTTGAAGCAGTTTTTCGGTTGTTTTCGAGCAAAATTGCTGTACTAGGTGCTATCTCTTCCGTGGATGCTCTCCTGGTACTATACAGTCGGAAACTGGTAGTTTTTGAAGCAGTTTTTCGGTGGTTTTCGAGCAAAATTGTTGTACTAGGTGCTACCTCTTCCGTGGATGCTCTCCTGGTACTATACAGTCGGAAACTGGTAGTTTTTGAAGCAGTTTTTCGGTGGTTTTCGAGCAAAATTGTTGTACTAGGTGCTACCTCTTCCGTGGATGCTCTCCTGGTACTATACAGTCGGAAACTGGTAGTTTTCGAAGCAGTTTTTCGGTTGTTTTCGAGCAAAATTGCTGTACTAGGTGCTATCTCTTCCGTGGATGCTCTCCTGGTACTATACAGTCGGAAACTGGTAGTTTTCGAAGCAGTTTTTCGGTAGTTTTCGAGCAAAATGGCTGTACTAGGTGCTATCTCTTCCGTGGATGCTCTCCTGGTACTATACAGTCGGAAACTGGTAGTTTTTGAAGCAGTTTTTCGGTGGTTTTCGAGCAAAATTGTTGTACTAGGTGCTACCTCTTCCGTGGATGCTCTCCTGGTACTATACAGTCGGAAACTGGTAGTTTTTGAAGCAGTTTTTCGGTGGTTTTCGAGCAAAATTGTTGTACTATGTGCTACCTCTTCCGTGGATGCTCTCCTGGTACTATACAGTCGGAAACTGGTAGTTTTTGAAGCAGTTTTTCGGTTGTTTTCGAGCAAACTTGCTGTACTAGGTGCTTCCATTGCCGTGGATGCTCTCCTGGTACTATACAGTCGGAAACTGGTAGTTTTCGAAGCAGTTTTTCGGTAGTTTTCGAGCAAAATGGCTGTACTAGGTGCTATCTCTTCCGTGGATGCTCTCCTGGTACTATACAGTCGGAAACTGGTAGTTTTTGAAGCAGTTTTTCGGTGGTTTTCGAGCAAAATTGTTGTACTAGGTGCTACCTCTTCCGTGGATGCTCTCCTGGTACTATACAGTCGGAAACTGGTAGTTTTTGAAGCAGTTTTTCGGTTGTTTTCGAGCAAAATTGCTGTACTAGGTGCTTCCATTGCCGTGGATGCTCTCCTGGTACTATACAGTCGGAAACTGGTAGTTTTTGAAGCAGTTTTTCGGTGGTTTTCGAGCAAAATTGTTGTACTAGGTGCTACCTCTTCCGTGGATGCTCTCCTGGTACTATACAGTCGGAAACTGGTAGTTTTTGAAGCAGTTTTTCGGTTGTTTTCGAGCAAAATTGCTGTACTAGGTGCTATCTCTTCCGTGGATGCTCTCCTGGTACTATACAGTCGGAAACTGGTAGTTTTTGAAGCAGTTTTTCGGTGGTTTTCGAGCAAAATTGTTGTACTAGGTGCTACCTCTTCCGTGGATGCTCTCCTGGTACTATACAGTCGGAAACTGGTAGTTTTCGAAGCAGTTTTTCGGTTGTTTTCGAGCAAAATTGTTGTACTAGGTGCTACCTCTTCCGTGGATGCTCTCCTGGTACTATACAGTCGGAAACTGGTAGTTTTTGAAGCAGTTTTTCGGTTGTTTTCGAGCAAAATTGCTGTACTAGGTGCTTCCATTGCCGTGGATGCTCTCCTGGTACTATACAGTCGGAAACTGGTAGTTTTTGAAGCAGTTTTTCGGTGGTTTTCGAGCAAAATTGTTGTACTAGGTGCTACCTCTTCCGTGGATGCTCTCCTGGTACTATACAGTCGGAAACTGGTAGTTTTTGAAGCAGTTTTTCGGTTGTTTTCGAGCAAAATTGCTGTACTAGGTGCTATCTCTTCCGTGGATGCTCTCCTGGTACTATACAGTCGGAAACTGGTAGTTTTTGAAGCAGTTTTTCGGTGGTTTTCGAGCAAAATTGTTGTACTAGGTGCTACCTCTTCCGTGGATGCTCTCCTGGTACTATACAGTCGGAAACTGGTAGTTTTTGAAGCAGTTTTTCGGTGGTTTTCGAGCAAAATTGTTGTACTAGGTGCTACTTCTTCCGTGGATGCTCTCCTGGTACTATACAGTCGGAAACTGGTAGTTTTCGAAGCAGTTTTTCGGTTGTTTTCGAGCAAAATTGCTGTACTAGGTGCTACCTCTTCCGTGGATGCTCTCCTGGTACTATACAGTCGGAAACTGGTAGTTTTCGAAGCAGTTTTTCGGTAGTTTTCGAGCAAAATGGCTGTACTAGGTGCTATCTCTTCCGTGGATGCTCTCCTGGTACTATACAGTCGGAAACTGGTAGTTTTTGAAGCAGTTTTTCGGTGGTTTTCGAGCAAAATTGTTGTACTAGGTGCTACCTCTTCCGTGGATGCTCTCCTGGTACTATACAGTCGGAAACTGGTAGTTTTTGAAGCAGTTTTTCGGTTGTTTTCGAGCAAAATTGCTGTACTAGGTGCTATCTCTTCCGTGGATGCTCTCCTGGTACTATACAGTCGGAAACTGGTAGTTTTCGAAGCAGTTTTTCGGTAGTTTTCGAGCAAAATGGCTGTACTAGGTGCTATCTCTTCCGTGGATGCTCTCCTGGTACTATACAGTCGGAAACTGGTAGTTTTTGAAGCAGTTTTTCGGTGGTTTTCGAGCAAAATTGTTGTACTAGGTGCTACCTCTTCCGTGGATGCTCTCCTGGTACTATACAGTCGGAAACTGGTAGTTTTTGAAGCAGTTTTTCGGTTGTTTTCGAGCAAAATTGCTGTACTAGGTGCTTCCATTGCCGTGGATGCTCTCCTGGTACTATACAGTCGGAAACTGGTAGTTTTTTCGGTGGTTTTCGAGCAAAATTGTTGTACTAGGTGCTACCATCTTCCGTGGATGCTCTCCTGGTACTATACAGTCGGAAACTGGTAGTTTTTGAAGCAGTTTTTCGGTGGTTTTCGAGCAAAATTGTTGTACTAGGTGCTACCTCTTCCGTGGATGCTCTCCTGGTACTATACAGTCGGAAACTGGTAGTTTTCGAAGCAGTTTTTCGGTTGTTTTCGAGCAAAATTGCTGTACTAGGTGCTATCTCTTCCGTGGATGCTCTCCTGGTACTATACAGTCGGAAACTGGTAGTTTTCGAAGCAGTTTTTCGGTTGTTTTCGAGCAAAATGGCTGTACTAGGTGCTATCTCTTCCGTGGATGCTCTCCTGGTACTATACAGTCGGAAACTGGTAGTTTTTGAAGCAGTTTTTCGGTTGTTTCGAGCAAAATTGTTGTACTAGGTGCTACCTCTTCCGTGGATGCTCTCCTGGTACTATACAGTCGGAAACTGTAGTTTTTGCAGCAGTTTTTCGGTTGTTTTCGAGCAAAATTGCTGTACTAGGTGCTATCTCTTCCGTGGATGCTCTCCTGGTACTATACAGTCGGAAACTGGTAGTTTTCGAAGCAGTTTTTCGGTAGTTTTCGAGCAAAATGGCTGTACTAGGTGCTATCTCTTCCGTGGATGCTCTCCTGGTACTATACAGTCGGAAACTGGTAGTTTTTGAAGCAGTTTTTCGGTGGTTTTCGAGCAAAATTGTTGTACTAGGTGCTACCTCTTCCGTGGATGCTCTCCTGGTACTATACAGTCGGAAACTGGTAGTTTTTGAAGCAGTTTTTCGGTGGTTTTCGAGCAAAATTGCTGTACTAGGTGCTTCCATTGCCGTGGATGCTCTCCTGGTACTATACAGTCGGAAACTGGTAGTTTTTGAAGCAGTTTTCGGTGGTTTTCGAGCAAAATTGTTGTACTAGGTGCTACCTCTTCCGTGGATGCTCTCCTGGTACTATACAGTCGGAAACTGGTAGTTTTTGAAGCAGTTTTTCGGTGGTTTTCGAGCAAAATTGTTGTACTAGGTGCTACCATCTTCCGTGGATGCTCTCCTGGTACTATACAGTCGGAAACTGGTAGTTTTCGAAGCAGTTTTTCGGTGGTTTTCGAGCAAAATTGCTGTACTAGGTGCTATCTCTTCCGTGGATGCTCTCCTGGTACTATACAGTCGGAAACTGGTAGTTTTTGAAGCAGTTTTTCGGTGGTTTTCGAGCAAAATTGCTGTACTAGGTGCTTACCATTGCCGTGGATGCTCTCCTGGTACTATACAGTCGGAAACTGGTAGTTTTTGAAGCAGTTTTTCGGCGGTTTTCGAGCAAAATTGTTGTACTAGGTGCTACCTCTTCCGTGGATGCTCTCCTGGTACTATACAGTCGGAAACTGGTAGTTTTCGAAGCAGTTTTTCGGTGGTTTCGAGCAAAATTGCTGTACTAGGTGCTATCTCTTCCGTGGATGCTCTCCTGGTACTATACAGTCGGAAACTGGTAGTTTTTGAAGCAGTTTTTCGGTGGTTTTCGAGCAAAATTGTTGTACTAGGTGCTACCTCTTCCGTGGATGCTCTCCTGGTACTATACAGTCGGAACTGGTAGTTTTCGAAGCAGTTTTTCGGTGGTTTTCGAGAAAAATGGCTTTACTAGGTGCTTCCATTGCGTGGATGCTCTCCTGGTACTATACAGTCGGAAACTGGTAGTTTTGAAGCAGTTTTTCGGTGGTTTTCGAGCAAAATTGTTGTACTAGGTGCTACCTCTTCCGTGGATGCTCTCCTGGTACTATACAGTCGGAAACTGGTAGGTTTTTGAAGCAGTTTTTCGGTGGTTTTCGAGCAAAATTGTTGTACTAGGTGCTAACCTCTTCCGTGGATGCTCTCCTGGTACTATACAGTCGGAAACTGGTAGTTTTTGAAGCAGTTTTTCGGTGGTTTTCGAGCAAAATGGCTGTACTAGGTGCTACCTCTTCCGTGGATGCTCTCCTGGTACTATACAGTCGGAAACTGGTAGTTTTTGAAGCAGTTTTTCGGTGGTTTTCGAGCAAAATGGCTGTACTAGGTGCTTCCATTGCGTGGATGCTCTCCTGGTACTATACAGTCGGAAACTGGTAGCTTTCGAAGCAGTTTTTCGGTGGTTTTCGAGAAAAATGCTGTACTAGGTGCTTCCATTGCCGTGGATGCTCTCCTGGTACTATACAGTCGGAAACTGGTAGTTTTTGAAGCAGTTTTTCGGTGGTTTTCGAGCAAAATTGTTGTACTAGGTGCTACCTCTTCGTGGATGCTCTCCTGGTACTATACAGTCGGAAACTGGTAGTTTTTGAAGCAGTTTTTCGGTGGTTTTCGAGCAAAATTGCTGTACTAGGTGCTTCCATTGCCGTGGATGCTCTCCTGGTACTATACAGTCGGAAACTGGTAGTTTTCGAAGCAGTTTTTCGGTGGTTTTCGAGCAAAATTGTTGTACTAGGTGCTACCTCTTCCGTGGATGCTCTCCTGGTACTATACAGTCGGAAACTGGTAGTTTTTGAAGCAGTTTTTCGGTGGTTTTCGAGCAAAATTGTTGTACTAGGTGTACCTCTTCCGTGGATGCTCTCCTGGTACTATACAGTCGGAAACTGGTAGTTTTTGAAGCAGTTTTTCGGTTGTTTTCGAGCAAAATTGCTGTACTAGGTGCTATCATCTTCCGTGGATGCTCTCCTGGTACTATACAGTCGGAAACTGGTAGTTTTCGAAGCAGTTTTTTCGGTAGTTTTCGAGCAAAATGGCTGTACTAGGTGCTTCCATTGCCGTGGATGCTCTCCTGGTACTATACAGTCGGAAACTGGTAGTTTTTGAAGCAGTTTTTCGGTGGTTTTCGAGCAAAATTGTTGTACTAGGTGCTACCTCTTCCGTGGATGCTCTCCTGGTACTATACAGTCGGAAACTGGTAGTTTTTGAAGCAGTTTTTCGGTGGTTTTCGAGCAAAATTGTTGTACTAGGTGCTACCTCTTCCGTGGATGCTCTCCTGGTACTATACAGTCGGAAACTGGTAGTTTTTGAAGCAGTTTTTCGGTTGTTTTCGAGCAAAATTGCTGTACTAGGTGCTACCTCTTCCGTGGATGCTCTCCTGATACTATACAGTCGGAAACTGGTAGTTTTTGAAGCAGTTTTCGGTGGTTTTCGAGCAAAATGGCTGTACTAGGTGCTTCCATTGCCGTGGATGCTCTCCTGGTACTATTACAGTCGGAAACTGGTAGTTTTTGAAGCAGTTTTTCGGTGGTTTTCGAGCAAAATTGCTGTACTAGGTGCTACCCTCTTCCGTGGATGCTCTCCTGGTACTATACAGTCGGAAACTGGTAGTTTTCGAAGCAGTTTTCGGTGGTTTTCGAGCAAAATGGCTGTACTAGGTGCTACCTCTTCCGTGGATGCTCTCCTGGTACTATACAGTCGGAAACTGGTAGTTTTCGAAGCTGTTTTTCGGTGGTTTTCGAGCAAAATTGCTGTACCTAGGGCTTCCATTGCCGTGGATGCTCTCCTGGTACTATACAGTCGGAAACTGGTAGTTTTTCGAAGCAGTTTTTCGGTGGTTTTCGAGCAAAATGGCTGTACTAGGTGCTATCTCTTCCGTGGATGCTCTATACAGTCGGAAACTGGTAGTTTTCGAAGCAGTTTTTCGGTTGTTTTCGAGCAAAATTGTTGTACTAGGTGCTTCCATTGCCGTGGATGCTCTCCTGGTACTATACAGTCGGAAACTGGTAGTTTTTGAAGCAGTTTTTCGGTGGTTTCGAGCAAAATGTTGTACTAGGTGCTACCTCTTCCGTGGATGCTCTCCTGGTACTATACAGTCGGAAACTGGTAGTTTTTGAAGCAGTTTTTCGGTTGTTTTCGAGCAAAAATGGCTGTACTAGGTGCTTCCATTGCGTGGATGCTCTCCTGGTTACTATACAGTCGGAAACTGGTAGTTTTTGAAGCAGTTTTTCGGTGGTTTTCGAGCAAAATTGTTGTACTAGGTGCTACCTCTTCCGTGGATGCTCTCCTGGTACTATACAGTCGGAAACTGGTAGTTTTTGAAGCAGTTTTTCGGTGGTTTTCGAGCAAAATTGTTGTACTAGGTGCTAACCTCTTCCGTGGATGCTCTCCTGGTACTATACAGTCGGAACTGTAGTTTTTGAAGCAGTTTTTCGGTTGTTTTCGAGCAAAATTGCTGTACTAGGTGCTACCTCTTCCGTGGATGCTCTCCTGGTACTATACAGTCGGAAACTGGTAGTTTTTGAAGCAGTTTTTCGGTGGTTTTCGAGCAAAATTGTTGTACTAGGTGCTACCTCTTCCGTGGATGCTCTCCTGGTACTATACAGTCGGAAACTGGTAGTTTTTGAAGCAGTTTTCGGTGGTTTTCGAGCAAAATGGCTGTACTAGGTGCTTCCATTGCCGTGGATGCTCTCCTGGTACTATACAGTCGGAAACTGGTAGTTTTCGAAGCAGTTTTTCGGTGGTTTTCGAGCAAAATTGTTGTACTAGGTGCTACCTCTTCCGTGGATGCTCTCCTGGTA